>NC_071279.1:12712577-12927577 GCF_023375685.1 Ictalurus furcatus
AATAAATACTGTATACACTGTGTAAGGCTTTGAGCTTGGTGAGAAGTCTGAGAAGTCTTTCATCCTTGTGATTATTGTTCATGACACCGATCAGCCATAAGATTAAAACCACTGACTGGTGAAGTGAATAACATTGATTATCTCGATAAATAGGCACCTGTAAAAGGGCGGGATATGTTAGGCAGAAAGTGAACAGTCAGTTA
This sequence comes from Ictalurus furcatus, assembly GCF_023375685.1. Classification (NCBI taxonomy): domain Eukaryota; kingdom Metazoa; phylum Chordata; class Actinopteri; order Siluriformes; family Ictaluridae; genus Ictalurus; species Ictalurus furcatus. The sequence continues at coordinate 12,712,781 of NC_071279.1, forward strand.
TCGAAATTGATGTGTTGGAAGCAAGAAAAATGGGCTATAGTAAGGATCTGAGTGAATTTGACGAGGGCTAAATAGTGATGGCTAGACGACCGGGTCAGAACATCTCCAAAACCCCGTCTTGTGGGGTGTTCCTGGTATGCAGTGGTTAGTACCTACCAAAAGTGGTCCAAAGAAGCACAACCAGTGATCCGGCGACAGGGTCATGGGCTCCCAAGGATCCCTGATGCGTATAGGCAGTGAAGACTAGCTCATCTGGTCCAATCCCTCAGAAGAGCTACTGTAGCACACATTACTGAAGAAGTTCATGCTGTCTCTGATAGAAAGGTGTCAGAACACACAGTGAATCACAGTGAAACACACCTAGTGCTTTTTATGCTTTTAGATGCAATCAAATGATAATTAAAAGCAAACAAAAATGATGATGATGATGATGATGATGATGATGATGTTTGCATTTCTGAGTGTTGTTTACATCCTTTTGTTTTTGTGTCTTATTTTTCTTTCCTCAAGTTGATGAGATTTAGGACTGCTGGACTGCTCTCTCTGTCTCTCTCTCTCCCTCCCCCTGACCTGCCGTCTCTGCCGCTGCTCTATGGCTCACAGGTATGTCGTGTGTGTGTGTGTGTGTGTGTGTGTGTGTGTGTGTGTGTGTGTGTGTGTGGGGCTGGTTTTGAAATGACTCCATCAAACCCTAAGTACTACTCTGCACTTTAGAGAAGCGAGCGATTGTGGTCGGAAGGCATTTCAGAATGACCTCAGCTTCCTAACTTAGCTACTGAATAGCGTAACTTCCGTTAAACGGTTCTGAGCCAGACAGAACAGCTGTGGACCACAAACTATGTTTAAAGACAACGTGAAATCACAACTGACTTTATTTTACCTCATTAGTGAAAAAAAAAAAGTATGCTTTCATCACTGAGTGGAGCAGGCGCGTTGTTTACGGGTTGTCCGTCCGTCTGTCTTCCCGAGGTTCCCGTTAGCGTGATAGCTCAAGAACGTGTGTTTTGAATGTTTGGTTTTTTTCCAGGATTGATATGGAATAATCATTTAGAACCAGCAAATATAAACTGATTTCATTTTGGATTGATCCAAGCAAGGGCAAGGTCACAGCAAGGTCAAACGGCTGAAATGGTTGTACTTCCTTCACGTTTGAAGTGTATTTAAAAGATCTTTCCGGCGTACGAATGAGTAAAAAGAAGGACCAGACGTCGATATCTATCTCCTCAGCGATGTCATCAAGTTCGGCTTTTGATTTTGAATATTCGGTGATGAGAATAAAAACTTGAATGGATGACCAGTTATAGTGAGACTGTTATGAGAAACATTTTACTTTTGCACGTTTATACATGCGTGTGTGTGTGTGTGTATGTGTTAGACGTGATGCAACTAGCATGAACTTCTGGGGAAATTTCCCTGGTGTGTAATAAAAGTTGTGTGTCTCTCACAGCACCAGGGGCTCACCTCTTTATCTTATTCATGTATCACTGTTAACTTTATTGTCCAAATTCTAGAAAGTTTTCCTGTTTTTCCCAGGCAGAGCAATGTGTGTGTGTGTGTTGTGGGAAGATAGCATACTGCTCGGTATTGTTCCCGTTGCTTCCTCCCTGACATTCCTGTGCTGATTGCAGCTCGGGGTGGGATGGGTTCATCTATTGGACAAGTGAATATAATATCATTCACAATCGTACTGATGTAACTTTTTTTTTTTTCCTTTTTTTAAGTATGATTTTTGCCATTTTGCAATACTGTGAGATGTAAGCATGGTTCAACCAATGGGTGTGTCCGCTAGGCTCACACAATATAAATTTTTTTATCCCAAACACCCCCCCCCCCCTCTCGTGATAAACGATTTGATTGTCAAGAACCTACATCCTAAAAAATATAGGGAAATGAGCATTTCCACCATTTCAGGTTGAAGTACAGTAGAGGAGCGTGTGATCTCATCAGCTGTGCAGTCAGGGGCTGCTTGCTGGCAGCGGCACTCGCAAATACTCAGCTGGATGGTCAAGTGGTTACTTAAAAAATAAAATTACGTTTTCAATACAATCCTTTTCCAGGTCGGATGTTTCGTGTCCACACGGTCGACCTTTTCGGCAAAAGTGTTTGAAAACGTATCCGATATCAGCTCCTGTAACTGCTTTTCTCGAGCTAATGCTCTAGTATGCTAAGGAGAAGGGATTAAATAAAGTTTTTTGCGCCTCACTAGATAGAAGCTGTGTTTTATGACTAAACCCGTACTTCACTACGCAGCCTGTCAGATGTTTGATACAGACATTGAAGGATACGATATGCCGCTAGCAGCACCTATTCCTTTAGTGTAAATATGACCCGAACTGGACGACATTGTAAGCGAACGGATTAAAGTCGACATTATCCTGCTATGAATTTTGCGCACGAGCGTGAGCCGCTCACTCTGTATTTCCACGTTCGTGATCGCTCACTCCGAAGGTAGGGATTCCTGTCCGTGGAATCTCCAATTAGCATGGTCATCTGTCCGAACACTCGGCGTCAAGACTCTTCAGTGTACGTCATGTTACACCATGAGGTGTGCAAACCCAGAAACACCGAAGTGCTTCTCCCTTCCTGATTTGTTAAACCCAGCAGTCTAAATCTCAAACTCGGGAACTTCTCAATCCAGAGAGTTGCTCAAACGTTTGGTTATTAGCTAGTGGTTAACGATTAATTAGTTAATCATGCGCATCCCTTTTGTAGGGACTGACAGACAGTACTGTTATGCCATGCATGTACAGTAGATATACTAAGTCTACACACCCCCTGTTAAAATGGCAGGACGACAGTCTTTCATATTCTTCACACGCCTGGTCTATGGGGTAGGGTGACTAGTGAGAAGCCCTTTCTCACAAACTTTGCCAAAACAATCACCGCAAACCTTGTGGCAAAGTGTTGTATGGTCTGATGGGAATAATGTAGAACTTTTTGGATATAATTCTAAAAGACAAGAGAGCTTATCACCCAAAGATAACCATAACCCCCCCAGTCAAGCGTGGTGGTGGCAGCATCATGTTATATTATATAACTGCTTCTGTTCAACTCTAACTGGAATTAGAGGGACTCAGTCATGGATAGATCTAAATACCTGACAAAACCTGCAGGTGTCTGTTAGACAGCTGAAGATGAAGAAATAATTTCACCTTCCAGCACGATAACGATCCAAGGCACGAATTCAAGTGCATAATAATGTCTGGAATGATATGAAGAGGGCTGTGTACAGGAGATCCCTCAGAATCCGATCGATCTGGAGTGCTACGTTGGGTAGGCTCCTACCCAAAAACACAGAGTGCTGTATTACAAGCAAAATGTGCTTTTACACATACAGTATTAGTTAAGGAGCGTGCACATTTTATACACCCGGGTTGTTTTATTTACGTTTTATTCTTTTACTTTATGTTTTTCCCTCTAAAATGAGGAGTTTTTCAGTCGAATTGTGCTGGTCACGTTACAGGTAGAAAAAGTTCTGACATGATTTTATCTCAGTTTCAGCAGGGGTGTAGACTTTTTATATCTCCTGTACTTGGTTTTGATGAACCAGAGACCAAGAAAGGAGGAGATCAGGTTCCTCTTTCTCTTCAAACGTGTTGTTACACGATCGTGTTATCAACTTCCTCCGTTTCACTCTTTTCTACTTTCTACACCCCCCCTTTTTTAACTGATTTCCTTACTCTGTTTGTGTCTTTAACACGTCATTTATTTATTTATTTAACATTTTCCTCCCCTTGCCAATACACAGACACACACACACACACACACACACACACAGATGAGTCCTAAACGTAATACAGACACTTTTACAGTTTCACAGTTTATAGTGTGAGTGAGAAATGAAGAGTTGCCCTGACAACAGTACAAAGCCCTTTGCTTTTCCGACCCATCAATACCCTGCCATTTCTCTGTCCATCCTTTTATTTATTTATTTATTTATTTATTTATTTATTTATTTATTTATTTATTTTTTGGAAAAGAGAGAAAACGTATAAATTCCAGCATGAAGCCCCATGCAGGATGCTACATGTGTTGACTGCTAGAGGGCAGCAACTGGTTCAGAGGTCAGTGACATACCGTCGCCTCATTCTCAGTCGTTCTTCTGGGAAAAAAACCCAACAAAAAACGGCTGTCGAGTTGCTGTGTGTGTGGGACACCGTTTCACACATCGGAGGGCGGAAGTGAAACCGTTACATCATCGGCCTGACATTTTCACATGTCTCGGAGGGTGTGAGCGTTTCCTGTGTGAGCCTGTTTTCTCTGTCACTCACACAAACACACGTCTACTTTCATATTCTCACGTTCTCTCTGCTCAGTCCAGTGTTATTTATGTAGCATGCTGAATCGGACTGCTTGTACAACACAACATGAGCCTCATAATCATAGAAAGGTAGTGTGTGTGTGTGTGTGTGTGTGTGTGTGTGTGTGTGTATGTGTGTGTGTGGTATTTTCATCCTGTTGCCACTTCTATTTTGGTCTCTAGGTGGTGCTCTGGACCACAGTACCGCAGCTGAACTTTTGGGTTGTCGCCTGCGACTTCTTCATATTTAACACAGACAAATACTGAGAAATGCTTCAAATAATACCTAAAACATGCTGTTCAATTCACTTTTGTCTTCTGTTCAGGTCAGTAACTTACACCACTGGGTTTAATCCCAAACTATTCAGCAGACTGTGTGTGTGTGTGTGTGTGTGTGTGTGTGTGTGTGTGTGAAGGGGGGTGTTAATGCAGTTTGCTTGTGTTGTTTGTTTTGAATGAAGGGTGGGCAGACGGAGTCGGTGGCATTATAACGATGCACGTTGTCAGCGAAAGCGGAGCCATTTGAATGTGTAGCAGTGAGTCAGCACAATGAGCCCTGCCTTTATGTAAAATGCCTCCCAGCATGGACTCTATCTTTGATTCCCTCGCGTTACCTGAAATACTTTCCAGCAACTTTTCCCTTCAGCTCGTCTCGTATGGAATACACTTGATTGTAATATCCGGTAATTTCTTTCTTTCTTTCGAATTTCTTCCACGAATCGGTGACGTGAACCTGTAACATGCAGCACACCCTGGAGTCAGTGTGTATCATACAAACACAACCTAGCTGATAATACAATCAAAACGTCTGCTTGGTACACACATGCCCACAGAAATCGTTACTCAGCATACACCAAACCTGTTCGTGACTCTTCCTCATTTTAGAGTTTCATTTCGGAAACACTGCCTCGGTTTTTGTTGGGTGAAAAGATTTGATGCATTCATGTTCATAAACAGTAATAAACTTACTGTGAAAAATCAAAGACATGAAACTGGGCTTGTGAGGCTTTGGTAGAGGGAGAGGGAGGAAATCGCGGTATTGTCTTTGAAGCATGATATGCTAGTATTCAGTGAGTTATCAGTGTGTGCAGAAGCACTGAAGATGCCACACCCTCCTGCTTTGCACTCTTTCCCCAAAACAAGGGTGAACGTGTGTGTGTGTGTTTATCCCCTGAGAAGAAGCATGACTAGGCGTGGCTGGTAGAGCCTGTGTTTTTAATTGGGTGTTGGCCCAGGCGCATGTTATCTGCTGTCAAACATGTCCTGACCCCGCCCAGATAGTGCCTGGCACCCAACCTGTGCCACTCCGCCTACCACCATTACATCATCACCCCAGAGGAAGCCTTGCGCTTGTATTTGTTTTTCCGTCCTGTCTATCCTCTGCGGACGTGCAGGTAGCAAGACGAGGTCCTTCGAAGCCACACAGAGCAGAATTTTAACACAGTTGGACTGTGGGAGATGTTGAGGTAGCTGTGAGATGTTCCAGTGCCACACCGTACCTGTACCTGCCGCCGCCTTCTTCTGGTTACGACGGACACCACTGGTGGATTGTCCTTTCTCTGGATATGAGAAATGTGCTCTGGTTTTGTGGACGTTATTGAAGACTAAACACTAATACTACTGCATTTTAAGTGGGAAAGTACAGAAAATGTAACGTGGCTGTCGGGTTAAACGAACAGTAAGAAGTCATCATCTCTTCCTGGCGTGCTGGAGGTCAGGGGTCCTTTCAGGTGAAAAGATGGAAGGTCGTGGATTGTTTACCGTGCATCTGGAGTGAAAGTGCTGCACCACACATGGAGTTCCTCAAGAGCCTCGTGATCTCCGGGGACGGTGGAGGAGCGATGGAGTCTGGGGGGCTGTTGCCACGGGAGACTGGCCCGCGCTTACTGAGAGTGAAGCGTCTTAGTCTCTTGTCAATGGGCCCAACCATCGACGAAGACCACGAGGTGTCGGGCCAAACTAATCGACTGTCTCGACTCATCCGACATCGTGCCAAAGGTATAACGCCAAAATTTACATAAACATTCAGTCATTAAAACTGAAACTAATAGTGTAAACTTATTTATTTATTTATTTATTTATTTTATATAAGCTTAGATGTAGGTCAGATTTCAGTCCTTGATTAAGAGATGGACGTTACGGATGAGGGCCGAGTTTCATCATGCTTTGAACATAACCTTTTTTTTGCATTTTGGTCATGTGGTACACCAAATCCATCATTGTAAAGCCCCTTGCGTAAATGAATAAATCAGGACTTTATTTCATCTTGGAGTTTAAGCTGTTTGTTTTGGACTGGTGGCACTAGAAATTCACCTTTCTATATTTCCTTTTGGTTTTTGGTCTTGCATTTATTACTTGAGGAAAATGTTATTAGTAATCATAGGTTTTGAGTAGAAGGATAAAATTAATCATGTCATCTTTTACTTTTTGTCATAAGACCTGTTCAGATGGGATTAAATTTTCGTGGGGTGATTCCCCCCCGCCCCCATATTTTACAGGTACTATTGTGATGTGGTTTGATTTGTGTCCGGATCGGCCACATTGGTGTTTGTCTCCGTCCTCCGTCTCCTCACGTGCTGCCACTTGCTGTATTTAGTCCAACCATCTAGTTAAAAATGAAAGCGAGACTAAAATGCTAACATTCGTTAACTTTCTTTTTGGAACAGACGATGCTGAGTGTCAGACCCCGTCGTCTTGTCATGTTTCAAGCATTTACTCTACTTTCTCTTTAACACTCGATCCAGTCAAACGTGGCGCGGATGGAATGACACGACTTGGTTATAACTTGTATTTTCAAACCGTTACTGGAACCTTTTGGTTTCTTCCCAAACTGAAATAAGACCCAGCGTGTCTCCCCTCTACTTCCAGCACCTCTTCGACTGCTTGGACACCATGTTGCGTGATCGTGTGACCACATGATGCAAGAACATCCGCGTTCATAGAAAATGCAGCCCACTAGAAACTCGCTTCAGATATGACTGATATTATCGTGCATCCCTAGTCTTTAAGATTTCCTGAGATTTCCTCCTTTACTCTCCTGTTTTTAAGACGTTTTAGTAGACGAAATAGCTTTTTAAAGCTTGAGCAGATAATAGTTTGTACACACAAGCTGAAAGTGAGAGCAGTACGGACAAGAGAAGCTAGGAAGTGTCAGAGAGCGAGGTTTTGTTGCTCTGCTCCGAAGTCAGACAGCAGGTTATAAAAGTTTCCATCACACCCAAACACACCTTATGAAATCCAACCCGCTTTAGTTGTGCTCCAGACACTACGTTTTCTCCACATTGACATTTAAATCGTCTGACTTGATGAGATTCCAGCCGTTGCGATGGCAGTCAGCGATTCCCGGTACTCATGTCAATCATCCCAAGCCTAATACAAATCATATCATCGCTCTTCCCTAATGTATACACACACGCACACGCAGGGCAGCACCGTACGGCAGATTCTGACTACACAGTCTCTATGTCTCTATCCATCTCTCTATCTCTCCATCCATACATCCATCGCAATAGTTTGTTACACCGAAACCGTTGCTACATTTACCATTGTCTGTCAGTTAGTTTGTGCGTTGGTATGGCAACATGCAACGCTCTTTCCAGCTGTGGCTTCTTTGGGAACTATTTTCATCGTTGGCGCAAAAAATAACAAGATATTTGTCCATATTGTGTCCGAATAGTAAGTTATGTGGTATTACGTTTATTGTATATACTATAATAGTGTGTGTGTGTGTGTGTGTGTGTGTGTGTGTATATATATATATGTGTGTGTATATATATATATATATATATATATATATATATATATATATATATATATATATATATATATATATATATATATATATAGGTTTATTTTATGTTACCAGAGTACTGCTGTATGAAATACAGGATGTACTTACCTTGTTTTGGAAAACAGTTACATTGAGAAACAAATTGAAGTTAGAATTTTTATGCAAATCCACACCCGGCAGTGTGTGTGTGTGAGCGCGCGCACAAGTTTTCGCCCATAACATGCTTTACAAAGCTGATGACTCCCCATTGTGCAAACATCTTTGTATGGTAGCTTGCCTGCCATGACATGCACACAGTTATGGCTGTGTGTGTGTGTGTGTGTGTGTGTGTGTGTGTGCGCTCATGTCTGTGGCTGATCCCCACCTTGCCTCAATGTTATATACAGAAACAGAAGCTAGACCCTGATCTACAGGTTTAAGAAGCTACCTGACTGCTTTAATAACAAGGCCAATAAGACCTGCCTAGTTCAGTCACTTCTTCTGCACACGAGCTACAAACAAAACCGCTCATAATGGAAAGGGGAATGCCGGAGAGCGTACCACGTTATTAACACAGTCGAGCACAGCAGCGAGATGGTAGCACGTGCAGTAAAGACGCTATCATTTGATGAGTTTATAACCTGGCTCTCATAAATTCATTTGAATATGGTCCATGCAAAAGAATCTGCAGTATTATGCATGCATGTTACATACGGCGGTTGCGGGATCGTAGTCATTTTCTTGACACGGAGCTTTAAAACACCTGCGTCTAAAATAAAACAAAATAAAAGTCATAGTAACAGCTTTATATCAATTCAGATGCATTCGGGTAAACCTTGTTAAATTTTTGTTGTTGTTTTGATTTAGTTTAAGATCTTAGAATACTAATTTCACTTTGAGTTATGGTTTAATCGCTATAAGGGTTAAAGGTTATGTGAAGGGAATACGTCCGGTGGTAGATTCACTCCGATGTGATGAATCCGCTTTGATGGATCTGATGCACTGTGGTTGTGTTTGTGCCGTAAGTGCTTCGGCTTTCTGTTTAAGCATACCGGGTAATTTGAGAATTACGATATATTTGTTCTGTAACACGCTTTCTTTTTTTCTTTATTGTAAAGGTCATAAGAAGCAGTAGCTATCGAACAATGTTTAGCCAGGCATTAATAAATAGCATCACTAACATTTCGTAGCTGAACGTCGGAGTAGACATCGGAAACGATTTACTCTCTCGGAAGTATTTGCAGAAATTCTGTTTAATCGAGAAGAATAGTCTTGCAGTTAGAATTGGACTATATTACTTCACCATGTTTTCAAGCCACCAGGTTTCGAGCAGTTTGACGATCTGTGAATGGAAATGAAAAAAGAATTCCAACATCTATTTTTTTTTCTGCCAGCGGAGAACACCCGGAGCCGCACCCTTTTCCAAATAATTCCCTACCACACCTATACCTCTATTGCATCAATTTTTTTTTCTTTCTTTCTTTTTCTTTTCCTCCTTTCTGATATCCTGCTCTACTCTCCGTAGCTAAACACTGACACGAAGCTCCATGTAGGGGCTTTACTTAAGGTTTCATTTGGTTAAAGGACACCAGAGGATTCTCTGAAAGTATGTGAGCCTGAGTTTTATCGTATTATTTCATGTGCTTGGCTGCCGGGAGTGGAACGCTGCGTGGTTTTTTTTTTTTTTTTTTTTTTTTTGTAGCTCATCCTCCTCAAGGTTTTCTCAATGTGTTGCGCTTTCTGAGATGCTTTTCTGCTCACCACGGTTGTAAATTGTTACCGTAGCCTTACTGTCAGATTGAACCAGTCCAGATATTCTCCTCTCATCTCTCTCGGCAACAAGGTTATTTATTTATTTATTTCCTTCTGCCACTCGCTGGATGTTTTTTGTTTTTCACACCATACTCTTTAAACGCTAGAGACTGTTGTGGGACAAATTCTCCGGAGATCACTGGCACCAACAACCATGCTTACTGTATTCTCAAACCTCCATTGTCCCGAACAGCAGGAAATAAATGACTAAATTACAAATAAAACAGTAATAATAAACAGCCTTAACAAGTTCGGAACCATAGCTTTGTCGAGAAGCTTTGTATTAAGGCAAATACATCTATTGCCTTTGTAGTGTTGCTGCTGTTGTGTGTGTGTGTGTGTGTGTGTGTGTGTGTGTGTGTGTGTGTGTGTGTGTGTGTGTTGGTTTTTTATTTCTTTTCTTTTTTTTATATTAAACTACCACAATAGAAACAGGATTTAAAAATCCAGACTTTTTACTATTAAATGTTATTTATAGCCTACTAGTAGGCTTCGAGTCGATACCTTTTTAACTTATAGTTAATCGGTATATTTTCCTGATGATGAATGATTTATCTGCAGTTTTCAAATATAAATACCGGCTGCTGTAGCGCGTGCTTAAATCCATCAAGTAGACCTACGTGTATGCTAAACCACACTGACCGTGTCATGTCATATGAAAACTCACTGGATTGAGTCGTATTAAGTGTTCAGGATCTGTTATATCTCCCCCCTGTGGTTACCCAAAGCTGTTACACAAGGCAATATTAAACAATAGTCTAATAGTGTTTCCCAACTGGGGTGGCGTCTGATGAGACCAGGGGTGCCGTGTAAAAATCCTTCAGACGTTGCTAAAATGTGTATAAAACATTTAAAATATATGATAAAAATTTGATGTCTGAAATAATAACACAGAAATAAGACATACACACACAATAATAATAATAGTAATAAATTATATAAAAAAAATTCCCTGTACACCCCCCCCCCACGCTGATCTGTCAGCATTATGTCAACATCAGTATGTGTAACGTACACGTGTGTTTTATTCTAATAATTAGCGTGTGACAACGTGTGTGTAGTGCAAAAGAATATGGACATATTTCTTAAAAGAAAAGCTCTGGATGATTCTGGACAATCAAGTTCATCCACATGTAGCTAACGCTGTCTAGCATTAGTGTTTGTGTAGGGTGCCACAAATTTTTTTAAAATTTTCGAAGGGTGCCGTGACTGAAAAAAGGTTGGGAAACGCTCCTCTTAATAGTCTGTAATGTGAAACGGCTAGCAAACACAAATTACTCATGAAATTTTAACCATCAGTGTCTCAAAGACTCATCAAGAAATTAACGTGCCAGTCAGTATATCAGAATATCAGTGTTTTATGATGTCCCTAACTTCCAGTAATAAACTATGGAGACCCGCACATGACATGCGATGGGGAAAAAGCCAATATATCGTGGCCACAAATGAGGAGTTCGTTCCCACGACTTATTAATACGTGAGCACTTTTTATTAACGACAGTTTATTACTGAGCCCTGCACATGGACAATACATAGTGGCCATGTTTTTTTTTCATTCTTTCCCTCGTTTTAAGTAAACGAGTTCGCGGGAACGAATGAATAAAACATGGCCACGATGTATTGTTTTTTTAACCCCCATGTCATGCATGGGGCTCAGTAATAAACTGCCGGCTGCCATCTTTCAGCCATTTGCATTTAGCTAAGGATGGGACCTCAGTCAGGATCACAGCTAAATAAATTAAAGTGCACCTATTATGGTTTTGAAACATGCTGAATTTTGTTTTAAAGCTCTCGTAGAATAGATTTACATGCATAAAGGTCAAAAAACACTTTAATGTGCTCATAATTTAAACTGCAGCATTTCCTTTTTTTCCCCCCAGTGTCACAAATGACTCGTTAAATGATTCGTTCTAAATGATTCATTCTAAACTCCTCCTTTCAGAGAGCATACTCTGCTCTTATTGGTCAGACATCCCAGTCTGTTGTGATTGGTCTACCTGTCAGCAAGCAGACGGTGAAGACCAGAGGTGGGGCTTTTTGTTACAAACCTAGGTAGGTTAGTACAGGAAGTAAGTCTGGAATCACTAACGAATCATTTCAGCTGTTCAGAATCGCTTCCTTCTTTTGTCATTCAATAACTCCGTTTGTCCTGCGCTTTGATTTTTGAAACTTTGCAGACTTTTTACATTCACAAACAGCTCTATAACACACTACATGAAAGGTAATATCTGAAAAACCATAATAGGTGCACTTTAAGTACTTTTGCCATGTAGCTTGAAGTGTATCTAGCTACAAGGCTCAGAATGTTTTTGTTTTTGTTTTTTTTTGGTTTTTTTTCCTGCTTGCTTTTAATGGAACCACATTACAGATTTTGAACAATAAGTTGTAAATAGCTTGCTGAAATGCGGTCTTATTCTGTATGATCTTCAGAAACTGCGATATCTTAATCTTCATCAAAGCTTTCCTACATCTTGTTTGAACGCTTTCGCCTGTTTACGAATCTGTCCCCATTGTTCGAGAACCTTCAAACAGCCGCAAACTTCCTACTGTTATTAAAAAGTCGTGAACGGTTCGGAAGTTCTGGGGCAGTTCTCAGAAACACTTCTGGCGCAGCGTAAATCCCAACTTATCTGTGTTCCTCAGCTAGCAGGATTGAATGGGATGAAGAGTCTTTGTTTTCTCTGTCTTTATTCTGGTCTGCGGTGCTTTTCATTCACCCATAAGCATTATACTTGACACTAGCCATTTAAAAAGACTTACTGTATGTGAGTAAAATACTGAGGGAGCTACATGCTCTGGGATGTGATCTGGGATCTCTGCAGTTTTTGCCCATCAGGGTTGCACAGTGTTTCATAGATCTATATGAAACTTGTCACGTCCAAAGACTCCCCTGGAACCCTGATTATTGTTAAAACTGAGAGCGCCGGTGTTTTGTGATTTGGAATTTATGGGAACTCTGCGTAGGCTGATTTTCGTAGGCTCGTCTGGAGATCGTGGAATTCGAGTCCCAACGATGCCACAGCCGTCCATCCATGGGCGGAAACCCATGTAAGCGTAATTGTCCGTGCTCTTTGGGTGGGAGGGGCATATTCTCTCTCCCTTGTTAGTCACAGCGAGACTAGCCAATCGTGGGTGTCTCTGAGCTCATGCATGCGGAAGAGGGCAGATAGCGCTTGTTACACTGCCCTGTGATGCAGCAGGAGCAGCAGAATTTTCGAAAGGATGCAGTCGGCTTGCTTCACATGTCTCTTGCAGGACTGACCAGGTGAACAACTTGGGGAGAAAAATGGGGATAAGTAAGACGCAACACATCCAGGATTAATAATCATTTTATTGTGATCTTGATGTAAGTTTTGGTGAGGAACACATCTTGGGAGAGCTGCAAAAATAATTTTAAAATCTGCCAATTCAGTGTGCACAAAGCGCAAAAAGTCTCTTTGTGACTCATGCTGTGGACTTTTTTTAATTATTTCTTTCTTTCTTTCTTTCTTTCTTTCTTTATTTATTTAAATTCCACTGGAAAACAAGTGCCGTGAGGTCAAATGCTGGATAAACATGTAGTGAGAGTGTCAGTGAGGAGGAAGCAGTACTGAAGACTCTGTAGATGGTCAGTCCCGGGGTTTGTGTAAAGTGTGTTGGGGTAGTATTGGCTCAGGTAATACTTTTTAGAGTAACTTTTTAAATAATCTGACTTGTTTTTATATTCGTGTGCATGTAACGCACAATATCTGCTGTACAACACAACAATATACGTGTGCACTGCGAGTTGATACCCTATGTAGTGAAGAATTGGCGAATAGGAAGTCATTTGGGATTTGGCCTAACCGCGACATGTAATTAATGATGTCTTTATCATTTCGCACAATAGGAATATTATTATTTGCCTTCAAGAAATAAATGTTGCTGTGATTTTTATTTCATCTATTGTTAAAGGTGCAATAGGCAGTTGCACAATTTTTATTTCTTACTAGCATAAATAATCTGGGGAAAAAAATATATAGAAATGATTTTTAAAAAAGAAATAAAATGGTTTAAGCCATGGATTGTTTAAGCCACACAAGTGTATTATGTGGCTGAGAAAACCCGTTGGTCCAGAAGGCTTGTTTGTGTTTTAAATAAAATTCTTGTCACTCATTTTATAAACCCTCTGTAACGCCCCTTCACTCCGCCCCCCACCTCAGTCCCAAAATCAGCAAGCACCTAGCTCAGCTGGATAATTCTCCTGGGAGCAAAAAATTCACTCTGTGCTTCAAAATGCAGTAAAGCCAAATTAAATACTGGTAGTGCTTTTCATGTATTATTGGTGAAGCTGGATGCCGAATTAGCGTTGTTGTCCCCAGACAGGTCTTTAAACGCTGTAATTCTGCACAAGCAGCTGAATGTCTCGTCTTTTAGCTAGCGATGCTAACATACAAATTATCCTAGGTTACAAGAGCTGATTTAACCACTGTCAGAAAAAAGTAAAAAAAAATAAAATAATAATTTTTCAGCATTTCAGCAAAAATCATTCAAATCTTATTCAACTCCACCTATTTGCAGTGCTGACAGGTGCGCTTGTATCCTGCAAGGTATGCAGAGTCCACGGCCCTGATGACATCACCTAAAGCCAGTGATGTCATCAGCGTGCAGTGCGGCGGTCAGAGTGGCGCCTCAGCAAGTGCTTTCTAAAGGTACTGAGCGCATCTGGAGGTCGTACTGACGAACGAGCCGTATAAGACTGAAACCCAGTGCAAGAAACGCAGGCCAACGATCTAGTGACCTTGTGAGCGTAGCTGCACTGAAGGGGTTTTAATGTTAACGAGGTTTGATACAAGAGGTTTAAAACGAGAGCGCGGTTCAGGAAGCGCGTTCTGGCCGTGCAGAGTAGGGAGTTGCGTCATCAGGATGCTTTTTCCTGCTCTGTCCCGAGGAAAGCGAAGTGATTTTTGCGGGGTTAAATTACAGTTTGTATTGATTTCTACTTTGTTCTCATTCAGTAGTCCCACCCCAAATCCCTGTCTCTCTCTCTCTCTCTCTCTCTCTCTCTCTCTCAAAATCTTGATCTGTCAGTGAAGATCTGTTCAGTCCAGGAAATGCACTCTCTTGGGGGGGGTTAAAAACCCTTTCACAGACAGCATGGAGACACTAGAGTCAGCTTTCAATCATACAAGGCGTGGTTCACCCACTCTACCTCAACGCTTTTATCGAATACAGCCCAGCTTATGTACTTCACATGACCGAAATCACGCAGTACACGGCGTCCCGCTGTGATCAGTCACTTTCTCTTGGCGCTACGACACATCTCTGTTTTTAAATTGTCCGGATCTCGAGGTTCCAGTTCAGTACTAGGGCTGTAGCTGTACAGCGTGACGCGATGCATCGTGATTAGAGCTGCAACAACTAATCGATAAAATCGATAATAATCGATTATGAAAATTGTTGTCAATGAATCTCATTATCGATTAGTCAGTCTGCGTGTGGCACAGGATACATTTACATACTATGTTACTTCTGTTCCGAAAACACCCTCCGGAGAGTAAATACTAAAGTTGTGTCCCAAATGACGTACTGTACACTTACACTATGCACTACATACTCTACCGTCTAGTGTGTGAATTTTAGAAAGGTAATATCGTCTCAAATGGTAACTCTAGTGGGGTTTTTTTTTACTAACCGGAAGTATAAGCCGCTTCTTAGTCAATGCATGACGTCTTATGCACGTAACGTGACGCCGTTAGCTTTAGCCTTATAACCAGAGTCACTAACAATGACTTTCTTCAGTTTATTGTTTGTCACCGTTACCCTTTATAAAAAGTAATGCATAAATACTATTATATAATATAAACTGATATATTAGTATTTATGCATTATTTTTATGGATGCACAAAAATCATTGAATTAAACTGCAGTCCTAAGCTAATAATATATATTCTGGTGTGTATTGGGTTCTTTTCAGTCTTATATAATTGGACAAACAGTTCTGTAAAGTTTTAGTCTGAAGTTTATATTTGTAACTCAGTTTGTGGATTTTATTTAAAATAAACGAAAAAAAATGGAACTGAAAGTTTGCCCCCCCCCCCATCCGATTAATCGAAAATATAATCAGACAACTAATCGATTATGAAAACAATGGTTGCAGCCCTAATCGTGACGCAGAAAACGTGAGGTGCATTGTGGAAACGTGCATCATCTTTCTCTTTCTGTTGTCTGTTCTATATCTTTATGTAATGCTGCGCTTGCATTGTTTGAACACCAGAGATTCCAGTGACGTTTACAGTCTCGATCCTCTGTTCATGGAAACTGAGAATGCATTTAGTTTCCACCTACATTTTGCATTATTCACCTTGTTTCACGCCGTGTATTGTACAGAAATTTAAAAGGAAATACGGCAGTTTAGTGGCAAGTGTAGTGAATGAGTCAGGAATACCTTTTAAACTTGTTCACAAAATAGGTTCATAGATCAGGGCCTGGTCTCCTGAATGCCCTAGCACGAAGCTTATCAACATCATCATTATCATCTGCCATTACATCATGACCGAACAGCCATTTAACCGGAGTTACTCTTCCTTGCACAACAATGTTTTTTTTGTTTGTTTGTTTGTTTCTTTACATTGTGTCCAATGACCAGTCCATACAGGATGTCCTGGAGTTTTTTTGTGATAGTTTCGGCCAAAAATGCTCGATTTTGCCACAGCATTTTTTTTTCTTTCTTCTTCTTCTTTTCAAAATCTGCGATGCAACTTGTGGAGTTTTTTGTGGGGTTTTTTTTCTTCAGAAATCTACTCAAATTGGCGGAATTGCGGTCGCAATTTTTAGTTTTGTGCGGTCTTTCACAGTGATGATTGTTGGTAAATGAAATCTTTTAGCTGTCCTCATGTTCGCACATGAATCGAAGAGGGCTTCGGCTGAAAGCTCAGCCCAAATCTGCAGAAACTCGCCAGTAATTTAGACAAATTGCAGGTTCCTCCGAATACTGCGGGGTTTCCTTGAGTTTTGCGTTCATTTCTGCGATTTTGCGATCAAATTAGCAATAAAATTCGAGTAGAAAGCAGTCTAGGATTTTGTTTTTTGTCATGAGGAGAATGCAAGAGCCTTGTACTTCGGCCAGTGCTTGTCATTTTTGTTGTTGGTTCTTGTGTGTATTTTGTGTGTGTGTGTGTGTGTGTGTGTGTGTGTAAGCGAGAGTGTATAAGAAAGCACATTGCTCTGTCACCTGCCACCCTGTGCTCTCTCAACAGCTTTAGTTTATTGATAGAAGAGCAGCGTTCCAGGAGTCTCAAGCAGGATCTTACTGTTTATCCCCAAACACTCTGAGGGTGTGTGTGTGTGTGTGTGTGTGTGTGTGTGTGGAAGGTAGATAATGCTTGCAGTATGACCTTAGTCATGTTGCCTACTCAAAAGGGCAGAAACACTCAGTATTAGCGGGACAGACATTTTCAGAGGGACATGACCTCATAGGTTGGTTTGGCAACGTTTCATAAACCGGAGCATTTTATTTTTTTTTAAATTTATTACATAATCATCTGTCTTCGAGAACGTTTTCTCACCGAGGATGTGATGAAGATTTGGAAGAACTATTGGAAGCAGATGTCGTCGTCGTCTTCTTTGTTCACCAAGAAGCTAGAGATGTAAAGCCTGAGTAAATACTCTGAAGCCAGTCCCCATGTTTGGACCCGTGTGTGTGTGTATGTGCGCAAGCGTGTGTTTTTGTGAAAGCCCAGTTCGTCAGTGCCGCTGTGGTGCAGCGTTTGAGCCACAATGCAGGCCTTTGTGCAGTGTGTTTGTTTACAATGATGCCCTCCTGCTTTGCATAACTGCACAAGGGAGGGCCGGTCATGTGATGGAGAGAATATGAGCACACAGAGAGAGAGAGAGAGAGAAGAGAAAAGAAAGCAAAGCAAAGCAAAGCAGTGATATTAAATGGACTATCAGTGCGGTCTGTGTTTGGGCCATTTTTTTATTTATTTATTTTTTTCCTCTTCTCAGGCCTCAAGCTGGATGATGTCATGCACTTTGGGATTAGTGCTAGAAGGGAATGGGTCAGAAGTTATTCCAGAGCGATGCTGGGGTTAGCCACATTCTCGATTTCCGCTCTAATGGTTTATCACTGGGTTGGAGGAAAGTCAAAGGGTCATGCTTAATGTTGATGTTAAAGGTGGGGTTGTAATATTTGGTGACGTTCTGCTCACAGTGTAGCGACAGTCAGTAAATTATGCGCTCAGAAGAAAGACTTTGGTCTCTCTGGTGTCCCTCATGGGTCTATAAACAGGAAGAGAAGCGCACGATGCAAACCGTCCAGCCAGTCCAGACAAGACGTTGCCCATCACTCAGATTGTCCGTCGATTCAGAAAGCTTTCCTTCACTGGTTGTAGTTGAAGGTGTGACTTTGGTGTATAAACCGAAGGGATGGACTTTTATCCATAGACATCATCACAGAGGACTAAATTCCACATGTAGATCCCTAATGAGGCGATGTCGTGAAGGAAAAACCCCCTGAGATGATATGAGGATGAAACCCACCTCTTCTGAGTGACCCCACATAATAAGAGAATAACTTGTTACAGTCAAAAGATGTGTAAATCGTTATCCGTCTCGCTCGTGGAGGAGGTTCCATGATAGTTTATATTTATGTGACATTTTCTTTCCTTTCATTTTCCTCATTTCATGTTCGTTTATGTGCTAAAATAAACGAGTGTCTGTGAATCCGAACCGTCTGTTACCCACCGTCTTCCATATTAAGCTAGTCAGTAAATAGCTAGCTACATTTTTATCCCCCCCCCCCCCCATATGCCTAGCTAGTTAGTTTATTGAAAATCATCCTGTTCAAAAGTTTACACCCCCGGCTCTTAATGTATCGTGTTGCCTTCTTCAGCATTGGTGAATGTTTGTACCTTTTTGTAACAGTTGTGTACAAGTCCCTCAGTTGTGAAAAGATGGATCTCAACATCATATAGACACTGTTGGAAAGAGGTCAAATATGCAGAAGATGCTGGAAAAGCAGAGAATGTGCAGGACCTGGATTTTTCTAAAGAACAGAGCAGTTTAACTGCTCAGGACAAACGAGGGACTCGTGACATAAAAAAATCACAAAACATAAACACATCATGTCGTTGATCATCCAGGTAACGAGACACAGTATTAAGAATCAAGGGTATGTAAACTTTTGAACGGGGTAATTTTTATAAATTCAGTTATCTTGTCTTGTGGACTATATGTAAACCTGTGTTATGTGAAATAGATTATTAAGGACAGGACTAAATAAACAACAACATGGGATTTTTATGATGCATATACACACACACCCACCCCAAGGGTGTGTATGTTTTAAAAAAAAAATCATTATTTATGGTTTGGGTAAAAGTATGTATACGTATATATTTTTTTTTTTTAGAAAGCTGACATCTTGTTTAGAATGGAGAAAAACTGCGTGAACAGCGAGTGGGTAGGAATGCGTCTTGATTCCCCCCCCCCAACATAACTGTGTTGTAACGCGTATAATACATCGAGCGTTTGCATGAATGACTTATTTGCGTCATCATGCGCTCTCTCTCTCGCTCTCTCTCTCCCACCCCATTGCGCTGCAGTCAGGGATGACGCATCAGCATCAGCATCATTGTGGCGAATACAGGATGTACGCTTTGCTTCAGACTCGTAGACGGATCAAGAGAGTGGAAAGAATCGCGTCGGTTCAGGAGCCGTTCTGATTCTGTTTGAAGCGCTGGAGAGAAGCCAGTGAGCGTTCGCAACGTGTTGATGACATCATCCTGTTCTCCTCCCCTCCCCTCCCCTCAGTGAGCCATTGAAACGAGCGCTTTATTTATTTCTTTCCTTTTTTTCTTTCCTTTTCTTTTTTTTCTTCTTATTCTTTTTTTTTTTTTTACAAACCCCCGAGAGAGAGTGCTAGCCAGCAGTAGGATGGGGAGGGGTTGGCTTCGAGCAAATGGAGAGGGAGAGTAGTGTGTGTGTGTTTGCTGAGCAGCAGAGGTTTGCGCACACAGGAGAAGAAAGACGAACGGAATATCACTGCTCAGCACGACACAACCCCTCTCTGGTGCTGAAACGCACGCGACAAACTTTGCTCAGGATTTCTAATCCGCCGGCTTTTCTTTTCTCTGCTTGCGCTGACGTCCTTCACCAGGGTGTTTTTCTCACTCCAGCCTTTACTCTTCAACTTCACTCGCAGTCGTGCGTGCATGCGTGTGTGTGTGTGTGAAAGAGAGAGAGAATGCTGAGCAGCATGATTCCAAGCGTCGTACAACATGAACACACACCTTGCTGCGGAAGTGCGCGCGCGTCTGACGTGCTACTGGTGTGACGGACGGAGGCTCAGACCTGCGGGAGGTGACCTGGGAATCGTGCGCGTTTTGTTTTTACCCCACACCTCTGTGGTGACGTCATGCTGAGCCTGCAGGATTCTGTGTTCTTTGAGATCAGCATCAAATCTCTTCTCAAGTCATGGAGCGGGAACTGTGAGTACCAGGAGGAAATGCGCAGACACACACGCGCACACACACGTGCACACAAACACAAATTGAGGCTTCCAGAAGTTGAGTGCATGCCCGCTTCATGTGCAGTAACTAAGTTACAGCGTGTATGTGTCTGTTTCTTTATACTGTACAGGGTTTGTACCGTATACACAGCGTTTTCCTACGGATCTAGAAATCTTATCTAGTAAAACAAATGCTTGTCACTCTGCTTCCTAGCTCTTTTGATACATTACAGTAAGTGTACAGCGTACTACACAAGCCTGCGCGTATTCTCCCATCACACAGTGGATAGTTTTACAAGATAACATTGTCCTTGCATCATACACACGTGCACAACCCAAGTGCGTACATCGGAACAACACTTGCTTTGATATGACGAAGTAATAATCACGCTCTCTGTCTCCCTCCCTCTCCCTCTCTCTCTCTCTCTCTACCGCTTTCTTTCTCTCTCTCTCACTTCTAAAGCACGAATTTGAGCTTGAGTTCATAGTTTTAGAATATTTCGGGGTGGGTCTGCCACATCGCGAGGTTTTTTTAGGCACAGCTCACTTCAGACTGAGGTTTGTTCTTCCAACTGAGTCACATAACCAAACAGGCATGACTCAGAAGGAAGTACATGGGAGTGTAGCGCCGTCCAGAACAGATTCCAGTCCTCTGTAAAAATAAATAAATAAATAAATAATAAAATAATAATAATCCATCACATCCAGACAATGTTGTAGGACTCATGATTGGTGTCGAGTGGGGAAAATGTGAACTTGTGCAGGGGAAAAAACAAACACGCACACTGGAGCCACAAACCCATGCTGTAGAGAGGGACAGTGCTGCTGGAAGGTGTGTGTGGGGTGGGGTGGGGTGGGGCGGCGGGGGGGGGGGGGGGCGGGTCAAACAATGAAAGGAAACATTAGAAGTCCCAGTGGATCTTTCAGAAATAAACTCTCACACACATGTATCTATTGCTGAAATGTGGTGGATTTTATATGGGACAGGGGTCAGGTGACTGCACTAAATTTAGTGAGTATCAGTTAGTTATACCGCTTGTAAGGATTAAAAACAGTGGAGCGTGGTATGATGCGGCGGTGTGTAAAGCAGTGGGCCGTGTATGTATGTGATACAGAACTGCGATCTCAGAACTCTTTCGAACGTTTTTAAAATCTATACTTATAATGCAGCAAAGTGGAAAATCCACACGATTAGCTGGAAGAGTTTTATCTGATCCTCATAGCTGCGTTTTAACCTGTCATTTATGCATCGTGAGAATCTTATGAAAAGTGTATAGAGTAGGCATGAGACGATAAAGACGCGTATCCCAATGCAGGCTGCACATACGGCACGTCTGCCTCGTGCCTCCAGGTTTGGGGTTCGAATCCCGCGTGTACCCTGTGTGTGTGGAGTTCGCACATTCTGCCAGTGCCTTGTTCTTCAAGGGTTTCCTCCGAAGTCCAAAGACACGCGCTGTAGGAATGATTGGCGTTTCCAAATTGTCTGTAGTTCATGCATGAACGTGTGTGTGATTGCGACCTGCGATGGGTAGGCCCCTCCCCGTCCAGGGTGTCCCCCGAGTCCCCTGGGATAGGCTTCATGCGCACCGCGACCCTGCGTAGGATCAGCAGTACAGAAGATGGATGGACATGTATTTTGTAATGACATCAAATCAAACCACTGCAATATCGATACGTTGTATTGTAAGAAATATACATCAAGGTTTATTATACATTTTCAGTATTATTTTCCTCCCCGAGTTCATACGGGACAAATGAAACAAGGCTGCAGGCCTCGTGTTCGACGCGTGCCATAACTCGTCCTTCTGATTAGCTACAAACGTTATGTGGTCATATTTGCATCCCAGACCACCTTCGAACGTGGTTTGCATGATCGGATCTCCGCGCATTTCCCTGGACACATCGGACCCCGATCGCACCTGTAATTAGCGCCGTCCACTTACGATCAGGTCACCCAGGCAGGCCACACCTTAATACCAGATGTGAACAGGGCCTGAGGCGACACTATACGAGATGTAACTAAAATTGTTGCTCTGGCTTATTGATGCAATGAGGGAAGCCAGCAACAAATATGTCATAATAACGACAAATAAAAGCGTCAACTGAAAGCTCCAGTGCACTCAGTTTTAGTTACCTGGAGATCTAGTTTAAACAAGGCCAAAATGTGGACGTTAATGGAATCTAGTTGCAGCTAGGTCAGTGCGTCAGTACAGGGGAAGGGATGTGCGTCGCTCTGTGACGGTACTCGAAAGAGAAAATGAGTAAGTACTCGAATACTTTTCAACGTCTGTTACAGTTTTGGACATAGCATATTTACGTCTTCAACAAAACAACACGTGTCCGGTTGGCATTTTGGTTGTTGATGTAGTAATAATAATAATAATAATAATAATAATAATAATGATTCACACCAATCATCCTGTTGAAAAGATTCTGCGTTTGAGTGCTTTTGCTTTAACATGTCTTCACTGCTCAGTCACAGAGCGTATTATAATGATCATGATAATGATAATGAGTCTTTATTTGTCACATATTCATTATAGCACAGTGAAATTCTTTTCTTTGCACACCCCAGCATATCAGGAAGTTGGGGTCAGAGCGCAGGGTCAGCCATGATGCAGCCTGGAGCAGAGAGGGTTAAGGGCCTTGCTCAAGGACCCAACAGTGGCAGCTTGGCAGTGCTGGGGCTTGAACCCCCGACCTTCCGATCAGTAACCCAGAGCCTTAACTGCCAAGCCCGTCACTGCCCCCATTATATTATGTGTGTGTATACATACATACATACGTGTGTGTGTATGTATATTATAGTATTATATGCGTATAATAAGTACAGTAAGTTGATTGTTTTTATTTGCTGTAAGGAAATATTCTTAATTAACAAATATGGAGCTTTTATAATTCACAGTTCATTTAGCGTGTGTGTGTGTGTGTGTGTGTGTGTGTGTGTGTGTGTGTGTGTGTGTGTGTGTAACCTGTACAGGGCTGAGCAAAATGATCGTGTTAATAAAATGCTCATGACCCTTTCATACAGAGAACAGAGGTGTACATGATTTCACCGTCTCAGATTCAGAGTCTGTCTTTAAATAGCTGACTGTAACGTGAGATGATAATGGGACTGTGTGTGTGTGTGTGTGTGTGCGCGTGCGTGCCCCGTATACTCTAGGACACTTTATTAATTCTAGAGGTGTGTGCAGGAGTGTTTTTGTTTTTATTCCCACTCCCGCAGACACTCTTGACCAGTTATTCTTCTTTATTTTTTCCTTCAGACCTTCGCGAGGCAGCCAGTGTTTATTTCCTAGCGAAAGTCATTCCTGGAGATTCAGCAGGGAAGTGCGAGCACAAATGCTATGTGTTCTCCCCAAAAACCTAAGTTTATAGCAGTTTGTATTTATAGCCCAATAGGCTTGTGCTTGGCTGAAGTCATGCAGAACCGAGAGGAAGACGAGCATTTCCGGCTTTATAGTCGTACGAGCCGTGCAGCCGGGGAACTGTGTCGGTTGCCAGAACAATAATAATCATTTTATTTAGATGTAGTTCTGTTACAAATCTGCTCATTGAGCATCTGCAGTGAAATGAAATCCAACCCAGCATATTTAATCCCTTTCTAATGATCATCACCGTTAACATGACCTGTACAGTGATCGATTTGACACTGCGAGACCTTGTTTTTGCTCTTTCAGCTGAATAAAAGAGTCGTTATAAACCATTTTCAGTCCAATGTTTTTTCAGTGGCATATTGAATGATATTAAATATATACTCGCCTAATGTTTGCTACAGTTGAGGTCATAAGTTTACATACTGTTAATTATTAAAAAATAATAAAAGAGAGATCGTAACAATTGCGTTTAGTGTTTTTTAAAAAATTTTTATTTAGTCCTGCCCTTAATGAGCGATCTCACATAACAGATGTTTGCATTATAGTCCGCAAGACACAATAACTAAATTTATACAAATGAACCAGTTCAAAAGTTTACACACGCTCAATTCTTAATACCGTGTGTCATTACCTGGATGATCAATGACATGATGTGTTTATGTTTTGTGATAGTTGTTCACGAGTCCCTTGTTTGTCCTGAGCAGTTAAACTGCCCACTGTTCTTCAGAAAAATCCTCCAGGTCCTGCACATTCTCTGCTTTTCCAGCATCTTCTGCATATTTGACCCCTTTCCAACAGCGGCTGTATGATGCTGAGATCCATCTTTTCTGAGGACAGCTGAGAGACTCGTACACGACTATTACAAAAGGTGCAAACATTCACTGATACTCAAGAAGGCAACACGATACATTAAGAGCCAGGGGGGTGTAAACTTTTGAACAGGACGATCGGTGTAAACTATTTTCTTTAAAAATACTATATATTTTTTTTTTCTTCATTTAGTACCGCCCTTCAGATGCTGTCTAAGACTTTTACATATTTCCCAGAAGACAAAATGATAACAATTTACACCGATCATCCTGTTCAAAAGTTTACACCCCCCTGATTCATTTCATGAATCAAGAGCTCCACAAGTCGCTACACAGGATCAGCAATTTATCGTATGCATCCTGGTTTTGCTGTGACTCTTAATAAATGCGTGTCATTGGTGGTGTACTTTCACGTTTTAAAATCGGTCTGTTTGTGGAAAGAGTCCTTACATGACCCGGTATTACTCTCTCCATTTTTTCTGTGACTGAATCGGAGGTGGTGATATTCTGACCACATTGTGCACCATTTAGCTTTTCCAGTCACGTCGTTCTCCACGAATATTGAGTAGGAAGGAGTTTACATTCCAAACGTTTTCTTTGTCACTAAAAGCGTCAGTTTTTATCGTGCATGGATCCAGTTTTATCTCTAAACGGTGTTGTCAGGTCAGCAGGTCGAGTACGTTAAAACACTGAATAACAACTTCATTTTTTTCCTCTCCTTCTCACTGTGTTGTGATGCGTGGAGAAAAGCCCAGTGTATTTCTAACATATTTATTATTTTGTCTACAGGACGTGCCAGGCATCCGTCCCCATGCTTCTCTCCGAGAGGCATTCGCTTGGTTGCTCAGTGCTGAACATTAAAATCAGTTAAATCAGTCCATGTAGGATTTCGTGGAGTTGATTTTTATCTTGTTATTGTTGCGGCCAAAAATGCTTGATTTTTGCTGTGCCACCCCCCCCCCCCACCCCCCCCCCCCCGGATTTTTTTTTGAGTATGTTTGTTTTTTTGCAGAAAAGTACAATCCCAATTCTGAAAAAGTTGGGACAGTATGGAAAATGCAAAAAAAAGAGAAAACAACCAAGAAGAGTCGGTTGAAAATTCAATTCACCCTGTACTATATTGAAAACACATTATTTGATGTTTTACTTTGTGAATGGAATTTATTTTTGAAATTATAAACTCATCTCAAATCTGATGACTGTCAAATCTGATGACTGTCCCAAAACAGTTGGGACAGTCGACTGTTTAGCACTGTGTAACATCACCTTTTCTTTTAATAACACTTATTAAATGTTTGGACACTGAGTGAAGACAGCAGTTGGTTAAGTTTAACAAATGGGATTTTTCCCCATAATGGAGGCATTATGCATTTCTTCAGCTGTGCAACTGTACAGGGCCTTTGTTGCCTTATTTTGCACTTCATAATGCGCCACACGTTCTCAAACGGAGACAGGTCAGCACTGCAGGCAGGTCATGCTAGCACCCGCGCTCTCTGCTTATGCAACCATGCTCTTGTAATCCGGGCAGAATGTGGTTTGGCGTTGTCCTGCTCTGGAGGGCAGCATATTTTACTCCAAAATGTGTACATATCTTTCTGCATTAATGGCCCTCACAGATGTTTAAGTTACCCATGCCATGGGCACTGACACACCCGCATACCATGACAGACTCTGGCTTTTGGACCTGACACTGATAACAGCTTGGATGGTCCTTTTCCTCTTTGACCCGGAGAACACAACGGCTGTTTTGTCCAAAAACTATTTGAAATGTCGACTCGTCGGACCACAAAACATGATTCCACTGTGCTACTGTCCACCTCAGATGAGACCGAGCCCAGAGAAGTCAGCGGCGCTTCTGGACAGTGTGATGTACGGCTTCTGCTCTGCATAGTAAAGCCTTAACTTGCCCATGTCAGGATATTCATTACAGACTCATGACGGTTTTTAAGACAGTGACGTCTGAGGGATCGGAGATCACGCGCATTCAGAAGTGGTTTTTGGCCTTGTCCTTTACTCAGAGATTTGACCGGATTCCTTGAATCTTTTAATTATATTGTGCACTGTAGAAGGTGAAATGCCCAAAATCCTACCAATTTGTCTTTGGGGAATGTTGTTCTCAGAGTGTTGGATTATTCGCTGACGCATCTGTTGGCAGATTGGTGAGCCTCGACCCATCCTTGCTCTTGAAGGACTAGGCCTTTTTTAGAGGCTCCTTATATACTGTGATTAGACGATTGCCTCACCTGTTTCACATCACCTTCTTATTTCAACTCGTCACATCGCTATTAGTCCTAAATTGCCCCGTCCCAACTTTTTTGGAACGTGTCGCATGCATCAATTTCAAAATAAACGTTAATCTTCAAAAAAGCTATGCAGTTGCTTAGGTAAAATATCAAATCCCTTGTCTTTATACGTTTTTTGTTTAAATACAAGTCAAAGTATATTTACATATCACTCCTCTTTGTTTTTATTAGCGTTTTCCCCACGGTCCCAACATTTTCAGAACTGGGGTCGTACTTAAATT
The DNA here is from genome assembly GCF_023375685.1 of Ictalurus furcatus. NCBI lineage: Eukaryota > Metazoa > Chordata > Actinopteri > Siluriformes > Ictaluridae > Ictalurus > Ictalurus furcatus. The sequence goes on from NC_071279.1 coordinate 12,739,840, forward strand.
GGCTTAAAGTGACTCACCAGACTTGATTTTCTTTTATGTTCTACAACAGTGTTGCATGGTGTGCAGTTTGCCTCCACTTTCATGTAAAACATCTGGAAATTGTTTTGCGCACTCTTTCACAGCGATGTTTGTTGGTAAACGAGACCTTTTAGCCGTACTCGTGTTCGACGAACGTGAATCGAAGAGGGCTTCGGCTGAATGCGTGTTGTGATGTCACACAACTCGTCTCGACCCAAATCTGCAGAAAATCTGCTGTAATTTCGAAAAATCCTCCGAATATTGCGGAGTTTCCTTGATTTCTGCGATCGCAAAATCCTTCAGGTACTCAGGATCACATACAGAGAGATCGCGTACCGGTCATGTGATCTCATTCTTTTGTGAAGAGCCTACGCCATTACCAAAGTGGGATCATCGGCACTTGACTGATGGCTCCTGATCACAAAGACTGACCACATCATAACTGACCCAGGAAGTCGGAGATTTAAGCTGTGTCTGAATATCCCTACTACCCCACTGCAAAGTAGGAGAGAAGCAGTACGCAAAAGGAGTCGTGTGTCTGAATTCTCCGTATTCATAAAACAGTAGGTGAGAAATTCCCAGATGAGCTACTGATTCTGTGGTATGGAACCAGTGGACACTGCGATATCCCATAAGGCAACGGGGCAGGCGCGGAAGAGCTGTCAGAATCAAAAATGACGGAAAGCAGTGTGTCGGCTTTTTTTAAGTTGTAGGTCACGTGACTGTGCCGACATGGCGGATGCAGCGCGTCCGGATTGTATTCATGCTACACGTGTATATATACTGATCAGTACGTACTGAATCAACGGCCGGGAAGGTAGGTGCCGTAGGTGGTGCGATTTCGGACGTGCAGTCACTTCCGGATAAAAAATACGGCACCTCAGGTGCTCGTTGTGTCCCAGGTTGTAGACTTTTTTATACAATCAATCACATTTGATCATATTATACTTGAACAGGAGCCTGACCTCAGTGTCTGACCTCAGCGCGCTCTCCTGTGCTTGTGCTCTCGCCTCTCATCATAAACAAATGCACGCAGTAGCTATGGCTAGCACTGTTCCTTTGAATCTGCTATAATCTATATAATGTTCAGATAGAGCAAAAAAAAAAATGTGTGCGATTCTCTCCTAGCGTCTACACTGCTGGCGATCTATTTTACCAATCCTAAAGGAGGTTCTGGTTTCCTGCTTCGGACGCCATGGCGAAACAAATTGCATCATAACCATCTGCACAAGTGCGCCGTCTCGACGGTCTGTATTTGAAGTTGTCAGTAGTCAACAAACAGATGTTCACATTCACGTCGCAACTGGAAAACACAACTAATAATAGACTATTAATGGTGGTCAGATTTTGGCTTTGAGCGGCAGGGTGAGTAAGGCAGCGTGTTTTGTAGTGAGGCTGAAAAACATTTCTCTGAGTGACCAGTCAGACTCCTGTCACATCTGTTCACTGGTGTTTGTGTTCTTCTGTATGCGTGTGTGTGTTTAACACTTGTTGCTGGGTGTGAGCTTTCAGCTTTCCTCTTCTGAAAAACTCATAAAGCTTTACAGGTCTTTTAGTCTCCTCTCATTGTTTTCTAGGCAATTTTTTTTTTAACTTATCACAACTTTCCCAGCAACCTAGGGGCAGAGCAGGACAGGGATTTCCTCAACCAAGGGGGGGCAACGCTAGACACGTGACTCGCATTCTCTCGCTTGAGCTTTGGCTCTGTGTACACACACACACACACACACACACACACACACATACACACACACACACACACACACACTCCTCCCAGCATTGCAGGACCTTGATGAAAGTTCTCAGCTCAGAAGGATATCATATTTTACGAAACACCAGGTGCAGAAGTACAGAATTAAAAAGATAAAGCAGCCGAGTCTAAGGTGCACACGGAGCGAGGTACTGCGCTACTCCTCGTTTGAGTGCAGCTGTGGTATTTTGTAGAACCCACCTCATTAGAATGGTTCTAGAGCTGCGTGATTGACAGGCAGCTCCACCTGTTTTAATGTGCATGCTTTTCATTTAAGAAGCAGGAGATGATGACGTTTGCCTTGAATGCCGTTCAGAGAAAAAGGTGTTTTTCACCTATTTCCCTTGAAGCAAACAAGTCACGACGGCTCTTACATCAAACATGTATAAACACACACACACATAGAGATGTATTGACATCTGAAGAAATGTAGTGTGCAACAAGCTCTGTTGTGTGTTTTTGTATCCAGGGTTATCCCCCCGTTTTGATGGCGTATAAACATTCAGCCTTGTGTGTGTGTGTGTGTGTGTGTGTGTGTATGTATCTCCATGAGGAAAGCTTTTATTGAAACATTAACAGTCATACTGTTTCCTTTTTGTTACTAAAGCGAAGGATACGGTTGGGCGTGTCATTAAATACGAAGCTGGTCTGAGCCTGTCCCTTGTCTGTCTGTGTGTGTGTGTGTGTGTGTGTGTGTGTGTGTGTGTGTGTGTGTGTGTGTGCAGCCTCTGTCCCAGTGAGCAGCAGCAGCAGCAGCGCGAGTAGACGCCATACGGCTCTGTCCGTTCCACTCAGCTGGGAGAAGCGCAGCGTTCACTCCGTAGCCATGTCCAGCATCACCATCGACCCCGAGCTCAAACCTGGCGAGTTCGTCATCAAGAGCCTTTTCGCCGAGTTCGCCGTGCTCGCTGAGAAGAAGATCGAGGTGGTCATGGCTGAGCCGCTGGTCAGTACCACTGAGACACAAAACTGCCCTGAATAATCTATTTCACATGACAGATGTTTACATATAGTCCACAAGACACAATAATAACTGAATTTACACAAATGAACCAGTTCAAAAGTTTAAACACCCTTGATCCTTAATACCGTGTATCGTTACCTGGATGATCAACGACATGATGTGTTTATGTTTTGTGATAGTTGTTCATGAGTTCCTTGTTTGACCTGCCCACTGTTCTTCAGAAAAATCCTCCAGGTCCTGCACATTCTTTACTTTTCCAGCATCTTCTGCATATTTGCTGTTAGTAAAAACAAGATAATAACTTAACACGTGTTGAAGATATGGCGTTCTACATAAAGACAAAGTTTCATAAAGCCTCCAGTATAATCTTATGTGTTTCGACATAAGCCTTTCATCAGTTCTCCTGTATTTTGTCATTTAATATATAGGCTACATGTCATAATTTTATATATTTATAAGCATTTTTTTTATGTCACCGTGGATTTGTTTGATGTTTTCCTTTCATGTCATTAGGGCTGGGCGATATGATAAAAAATATCTTATCGCGATACTTGAGGACATTTCTATGATACACGATGCAGCTAACAAACTGTCCGCAAAACAGTAGTAAAATAAACAAACAAACAAACAAAAAGCTTCAACTGAGTTTTTTACGATACTTTAATGCCTACAGGACAACAGTCTTTTTTTTTTTTTTTTTTTTTTTTTTTTTTTTCCTTTCTTTTTTTTTTTTTTAAATCACGGCAAATCAACGCCATCCATTCAGTACCATTTAATTTGTAATTATTAAACACGTTACAAAAACCCCATCACCATACCAACCATCTCGTCATCCGAAATCATGTATCGCAATATCGATGATGTATTGATTATATCGCCCAGCCCTACATCAGTTATCTGTACTGAAACGTCTGTACTGATGCTGATGCTCAGATCTACAGTCAGTCAGTTAATCAGCGGTTTTTGATGCAGAAAGTTTCTCATCTGAGAACTGGACGGCAGACATGACACGTCTTGTCTTGTCAGTTTCTTCCTAGGCAACTCTGATTTTGTATTTTGACTGTCGGAAATCCTGCCCCGTGACTCATTTATCCATGTTCTTTCCAGGAGAAGCCTTTATCCAGATCTCTGCAGAGAGGGGAAGATGCGCAGTTTGATCAGGTGAGACGTTGAACAGAAGCAGTAGATGTGCTGCGTGCGCGCCTTGGCCCCCGCGAATCGCTGCATCATCCCCAGCAATATATCACTGCAGGGGGTTGGAGCGTGTCGGCCAAATGCAAGCAGGGCAGAGAGAGCAGTTACATAACTCTACTCAGCAGCATCCATCAGTTCGCCACGCAGTCGTTCGCACTCGCACTCCCGCCAGGGTCGAAACGATTTACGATAGTATCAGGAATCGCCGATAGATTACGACTGTCATGTTCTTCTGAGGGATAGCGTGCTGCCTGCAGCTTTAAGATCCGCACAAATAAATTGTCTCGTAATATTCGTTTCCTTTTCACCTATTTTACATATTGTACACAATTTAATGTTGCCTGAATTTGGAGCAGAACAACAAAAAATCTTTCTCTGCCTTTTTTTTTTTTTGCTGTAATGATGTAACATTGCGTATATCTGGCCACACCCACCTTGGCCCAAGCATCGCTGCAGCAGTACGCTGCTCACACACAGTGTCTAGAGTCTACACCGTTCCAGAGCCACGATGCCGTACTTAAGGGCGATAGTTATGGGATAATGATATTGCACTGCTACAATATCCATGTAGAGACCATTAAATAGTTCTATTACACGAGAAACCCCCCCCCCTCTCTCCCCCTCTGTTTTCATGTGATGTCACAAAAACCTGTGTACTTCGCTGTCCACCACTTTGATTCCCCACACAAATGCACAGTTTCTGTGTGAAGACTGCAACCCTGTGTAGAAAATCTGCCAGTTTGTATACATGTATATATGGCTGTTCCAATCCAAATCAAGTTAAGATCAAATCAATAGTTGCGTTTACATGGACAACAATAATCCACTCTTAACCCGATTAAGACCATACTTTGATTAAGAAACTACCATGTAAACAGCAATTTTCACTTACCTTAATCTAATTAAGGTCATACTCGAATTAAGCTCTAATCGAATTAAGACATGTGGAGTACTCCTGTTTTAGTCGCATTATGGACGTGTATTACAGACCTTAATCACATTATGAACGTCGTGTGAGAGTTTTCACCGCATTTTGCAACAGGACACGATCACACACGGCAGTTCTCATTTTCTGGCGAACAAGAGAGTTCGGCTGCGTCCCAAACCGCATACTTGCCTACTATAGGCCTGTAGTGGGGAAAAATACATGTATCTCGGCTACTATATAGACGGTAAGTATGTGGTTTGAGACGCAGCCCACGGCTTCAAGCAATTGTCTATTAGCACGTATAGCATGACACATAATTAACTGCACTTAAAGCGTTCGTAAAAATTTTTTAATAAAAACACCCAAAACTGTATACGGTACCATAACGAAGACGAACTGTACGTTGATGCGTGAAATTCTGGAGGGACGGCGTGGCGCGGTGACGTAATGACGCGGGCTATTAATCTAATTATGTTCTATAACATGTAAAACGGGAAAATGACAGGGGTTTTCTAAAAACGACTCATGTAAACACCTTAATCACATTACTATCTTAATCAGAGTAAGGTCAATAATTAGATTACTGCTGTCCATGTAAACGTAGTCAATGTGTTAGCCTTAGGGTTCTCTATAAGCTGGTTTGCTCCAAAACAATGGTAGAATTTGCCTTTAGAAGATATATACACTGAAAATGTACAGTCTCTCTCTTGCGCTCTCTCTCTCTCTCTCTCTCTCTCTCTCTCTCTCTCTCTCTCTCTCTCTCTCTACCACCGATACGAAGCAACAATTATGATGACATCATTCAGCACTCCAGCTTCTCATCAGATTTTCTGACCAATCAAATGCTCTCTAGAATCTGAAGTGTCCTGCCCACAACATTATAAAAATCCATGGTACTACCAGTCATGTACAGCTTAACCTGGGCTGCGGGGTAAGCAAAACGCTATTGGCTGTTTGGAAAGGGGGAGGAGCCACTTTACAGGGACTTTCAACAATATTAACAAATACCAAAGATCTTCCAGGAGTGAGCTCAACCTCCATCTGACTGCTAAAGTGCACGCATGTCCTGCACATTGAATGTAGGACATTTTTATGAGTAGATCATGATGTGTTTTAACAAAGCCGAAAGATTTTTAATAAATAAATAAATAAATAAATAAATAAGAAATTACCTGAAATATTTCGAATTTCAGGTAAGAAGGCCTCTCTGCATGACGAGACCAATCCATTAGGATTTTGGCTGCGTAGTTAGAAACAAGTTGCTTTGTGGGTAATTACATAGTTCACACTGACGTCAGTGAAAACGAACGATCGTAATTAGGGAGGTTTTTCATCTTGTGACGTCTCTGTGTGCGGAAGGTATAAATGTAAACTCACATAAAGGACACGACATTCCTTGTGCGTTCATTCCGGTTAGGTTTAACGGTTTAGTAATGTGGTGGTGTTATTAACGTGTGAGTCGGTGTAAGACCTGCAGTAGGATGTAACGTGTGGACGTTGTGTGTTGTAGTTAATAAGCTCTATGAGCTCGATAGCGGAACACTGTTTGCCCTCACTGCTGCGCACACTGTTCGACTGGTACCGGAGGCAGAGCGGCACCGAGGACGAGTCCTACGAATACAGACCCAGATCCAGCACCAAGTCCAAAGGGTAAACATACACACACAATAATCTCATGCAGGCATGTTTTCCATGTTAGGTATTTTGTGGTGCGTTTTGTGCTTTTAGTGTAGTCATTTGAAGAAAGAAAAAACCCAGTGATTTTGTTTTTCTCCTCCAGGGACGAACAGCATCGGGATAAAGACTACCTACTGGAGAGGAGGGATTTAGCCATAGACTTCATTTTTTGTTTAGTTTTAGTGGAGGTTTTGAAACAGGTGAGGTGTGTGTGTGTGTGTGTGTGTGTGTGTGTGTGTGTGTTAAGGAGTTTGCTTTAGGTTTTTAGGTGCACCTTTATCCACCCCCAGCTTAGCATTGTTTCGGTTATGCTTGGTGATGACACTGTTTGTTTGTTTGTTTTTTTTTTGTCCTGCTCAGATTCCTCTTCATCCTGTACCAGATGCATTAGTACACGAGGTCCTTAACCTGGCCTTTAAGCACTTTAAACACAAAGAGGGGTAAGTGTTGCACACGAATCCGCACACGTCCCAAATTCCACTTTCTTCTCAAGCGGCTTTGGTGTGTGTCATAAAGCTAGTTTTGTCTCTAATGTAAATGAGTTTATCATAAATGTCATTCCGCTTAAAATAATAATGCCAGATTACCTTATTTACTGATTTCAGAAGCTGCGTTTGACTTACCTTGGAAGCGGAAAGTCGCAGCTCGTATTATAATGCTCGATGCTTCACGGCATGGCCTACGTCGCCGATCGTAGCGGTGTCGCGTCATCCCGTTTTTATACAACGCAGCTTTGAAAGAATATAAACTCAGTTTAACGTCATATCCCGTCACCGCCCGTATTCGGAGCAGTCTCCGAAGACATTTCGCATGCTGAAAGTCTAGTGTGACCGCCGCTTAACTCATTTAAATGTGAGAAGTGCTGCCATGTTTAATTCTGCATTGTCGAGTGGGTGTTTTCTTTGTTTGTTTGTTTTTTTTACCTCGGTCAGGAATTACAAGTTATGTCCTCTACACAGCAAAAGACAACATGCGTCGTAAAAAGGTGTGTATCTAATTTGTTGCTTTGTGTGACAGGTACTCTGGCCCCAACACTGGTAACGTGCACATCATTGCAGATCTGTATGCCGAGGTCATCGGAGTCCTCACTCAGTCCAAGTGAGTCAAGATTTTCTTTTGTATCTGTAGGATTTTAAAAAAATTTTTGGAATTTGTGAGACTGTAAACTTCAAGGTGAAATCTTTTTTTTTTTTCTTCTGAAAAAGATAGTGGTCCTCTCAGTGCTGGACTGCTTTACATGGTTTACTTAAAACAGTCAGTGTTTGATGCAAATACCAACTCTAATGGCGTTTGTCCATTTATCCTTAGATCAGCTGGATTGAATGACTGGTCAGGATAAAACAAACCTGTTAGGCTTTACCGTTCCCGTTAATATCTCGCACCACCCCGAATAGGAAACGGATAACTAAGTACAGGGCATCCTGAGGAGCTCCTGACACATTTACCGCTGCCATAATTCACCCTCAACACATGCTAAATCTCGTGCACAGTCACACAAAGCGCCTAGTAATCTAATTTTACTTAGTGCTGCGATAGTAGTAATAAAAAGTGATTTGCTGTACGAGCGCTCCGTGCCTTTTAGCCTAGAACTGTTTAATCTTTTAACGTGTACAGAACATTATGTAGTAAGATTGAAATTGCTTGTAGCCTGGTGTCTGAATTTGATCGAAGCGTGTGGGAGTCTTTTGAATTTAGGTCACTCCATACCGATGTCTCACGCACACACGCATAGGAACGAATATCTTGGCGTAACGTAAGGTCTGTAACTTGGTGTTGTGGATGCGCGTCTTTGTGCAGGTTTCAGGCAGTGCGTAAGAAGTTCATCACAGAGCTGAAAGAGCTGCGGCAGAAAGAGCAGAGTCCTCACGTGGTGCAGAGCATCATCAGCCTCATCATGGGCATGAAGTTCTTCAGAGTCAAAATGTACCCTGTGGAAGACTTTGAGGCTTCCTTCCAGTTTATGCAGGTCGGTAAACCCGTTTCATTTACATTTACATTTCATTTCAGTTAGTATTTGAAATATTGCTCTGACTGTGCAAACAGATTTTGTGTTTTGAATGTGGTATTTTTGTTGTTGGTTTTTTTTTTTCTTTTCTTCTTCTCACCATTCAGATACACAGCATTAGCGTAGGAATTCAACAGCAGACAGACAAACATCAGCATCTTTCTACCTCTGCTAAACAAACCAGCTGTGTTGTGTCTCAAATCGCATACTTGTATACTGTTCTAGACTGTTATCGAGTACTAACCCTAATCCAAATCCTCCCGAAAGAGCTCTGTTTTTGTGTACCAGTCTTCTGAATGTTCCGGATTAGCAATTACTTTTGAACGCAAGGTCAGCGTTTTTGATTCGCGACGCAGCTCATGAGCGCAATCACGACGACGGCAGAAAGTTTCAAAAAGAAACGGAGCTCATGCGTGAAACAGATAAACATTTTACAGTTTGACTCGGAAACCTCCGACAGTCCAACTCTAGCGGATAAATATAGTCGCTTTTTATTCCTCCAGATGTACGTACTTCAAGTAAGATACTTTATCAAAGCTGGATGCGCTCTTTCAAAAACATGTCCTGACTTTAAGATATGTAAGCTCGCCCTTCTCACTAGATTGGTAAGTCAGTGCAAGGAAGAATCCTTTGGTTTTTGGCGCTTAATGTTACAGTAGTCCTGAAATGTAAATCTGGAAATAAAAAAAAAATGTCGGATGGTCAAGGCTTGGGGTCGGCATTTACTGTACGGTTGTTTGCCTAAAAACGTTCAGGAGCCCATGACTATGCACGCGTCTCTGTGTTGTTGTTTTTTTTTGTTTTTTTTTTTGCTTGTTTGTTTTAGTTTTTCTTGTTGTTGTTTTTGGGGGGTTTTTTGTACACAAGACCAAAAGTATGTGGACACCTGACCATAAAACCCATGTGTTTCTTTGCCAAACTGTGGCCACAAAGTTGCCACGAAGCACACGATTGTATTGGCTGTGTCCGTATGCTGTAGCTTTACACTTTCCCTTCGCTGGAACTTGGATTGTAAGAACTCGAGTGTCCTGCACAACCCTACTGAACGCTGAACTGGAACACCGAATGCCCCCCCCCCCCCCCAGACCTCCTCGTCCAGCATCAGTACCTGATCTTACTAACGCTCTTGTAGCTGAATGAATGAACGCAAATCCCCACAGCCACGCTCCAAAATCTAGTGGAAAGCCTTCCCAGAAGAGTGGAGCTTATCCTTGCTCTCATAAAAACTGTTGGAGTAACAGTAAGAAAGTCCAGCCTGTGCCAGAAGCTCAGTGCAGCGTAATGCCTGTTTTTATTAAGTCGCAGTAAAACTCTGCACTCCGTATGTGTTCCACTTAACAAGCTCTTTAATTTTGAATGTATTATTGAGTCTATTTTTACAGTTGTTCACCACTGTGTATATTTTATGTTTATGCAGGAATGTGCCCAGTATTTCCTTGAGGTAAAAGACAAGGATATAAAGCATGCTCTAGCAGGCTTGTTTGTGGAGATCCTCATCCCTGTTGCTGCTGTAAGTACCTCACTGGCCATTTGCTACATGCTTACTTGTGTGTTTTGTGGTGTGTATGACCCTGAGAACCACCTGCTTTAGAGGCCACGTGCTTTAGTCTCAGTGCTGTCTATTTAAAGTGTTCTCCGGAGTTGCGTTCCACAGAAAAAAAGGAACCGCAAAATATGGCTTGTGTATCCCAGACACAAATATGCAGCCTTATCTTCGAGTTCGAGCCACATACTTACTCCTCATCATACTGATTGCACAAGCTGCAGCCTGGCGCTGAATGTTTAACAGCCACAACACTAGTGTAGTGGTGCTTTAATTAATTAGTTAATTACGCTTAACAGACTAGAGGAGAATTAGACTTTCAGCTCTGTCATTTTCAGTTGATTTACACATTTATTTGCAAAAAATAAATCTTTTTAGTTACTGAGATTAAGGTTAGCGGTTCAGTTTACTTGCAGGCATTGCATTTACTAGTAATGGTAATCATTATGTCCATGGAACAAACTCACAAAGGGGTGTGTGTGTGTGTGTGTGTGTGTGTGTGTGTGTGTGTGTGTGTGTGTTTTAAGGCTGTGAAGAATGAGGTGAACGTGCCCTGCCTGAAGAACTTTGTGGAGATGCTCTACCAGACTACTTTCGACCTCAGCTCCAGGAAGAAGCACTCCTTGGTAAACATGGAGCGCCTCTCTCTTTCTGGGATTATGCACGGGGAATCTGCGCTACAATCTGCCCCATGATAAACAATCCTGTTTCAAAACAGTTACGCTAAATGTCTCCTGAATAGGGCTGTGCCATATCATTATGGTCCATGATATACCGGTACGATTCCTCCCCGTGATAAGAATTTGTCACCCCGCGATATTGATATAGTTGATGACACATTTAGAATTTCTATTTGATGTTAATTATAACAGCTTCATATGGGCTAGCTTCAGAATCATAGCACAGAACAGGGAACATAAATCACCTTAATTGTTGAAAAACTGGGTGATTAGCTGTCTTCCCTATCTTGCTCTCCTCTTTTTCATGTTTTTCTTTTCTTTTGATATTCCGATTTTCTCCACCCCATCTCTCACCATCTACATCTCATAATGCTTTTTGTGGATTACAGTTCGGCTTTTAATACAATCATTCCGGATATTTTCATCACCAAATTGGTCACTCGGCCTCGCCTCCCTCACATGTGCCTGGATTAAGGACTTTCTCACTAACCGGTCTCAGACAGTGAGACTCGGACCCCACCTCTCCTCCACTCGCACGTTGAGCACCGGTTCTCCACAGGGCTGTGTGCTGAGCCCCCTCCTGTACTGTCTCTACACCTACGACTGTAGTCCAGTCCACAATAACAACCTTATCGTCAAGTTTGCTGACGACACCACGGTGGTCGGACTCATCTCAAAGGGAGATGAGGTAGCCTACAGAGAGGAGGTCCTGAACTTGACAGCCTGGTGTTCAGAGAACATTCTGGCTCTAAACACTAAGAAAACCAAGGAGATCATTGTAGACTTCAGGAAGCACAACACTGAGCTAGCCCCCCTTTTCATCAATGGTGAGTGTGTGGAGAGGGTCCACACCTTCCGGTTTCTTGGTGTCCTTATCTCCACTGACGTCTCCTGGACAGACAACATCACAGCGGTTATTAAGAAGGCTCAAAAGCGGCTCCACTTCCTGAGGGTTCTCAGGAAGTACAATCTGGACCCCAATCTGCTGCTGACCTTCTACCGCTCGTCCGTCGAGAGCCTGCTGACATACTGTATTACGGTATGGTACGGCAGCTGCACCGTGGCAGACAGGGAGAGGCTACAGAGAGTAATAAGAGCAGCACAGAAGATCATTGGCTGCGCTCTCCCCTCCCTCATGGATATTTACACCTCCCGTTGCCTCAGCAGAGGAAAAACTATCATTAAGGACAGCTCTCACCCTGGCTCTGATCTGTTTAATCTGTTGCCCTCGGGGAGACGTTACAGGTGCATCAGAACAAGGACTAATAGATTCAAGAATAGTTTTTTCCCAAAAGCTATAACCATTTTAAACACACACATGTACTGATTTCACAGTATAGGTATATGGTGTCTATAGTATTTATATAGTGTCTATAGTATTTATTTTATGTACATGTTGGCACGGGGGAAAAAAAAAAAAGGAGTGGCTCTTAATTTCATTGTACATGTGTATAGTGACAATAAAGGCATTCATTCATTCATTCATTCATACCTTATGCATGTAACGACTCACAACTGTGAAGTGCCACGTTTCTGAATAATCCGCGAACGTCTTAAGGGGTCACACATGTACTTGGCACAGTCTGAGGGTGTTCATTATAACGTGCTTCTTAATAGATTATTGTGCAAAAAAGAGGCTATTTAAATACCAAAATCATACAGGAAGTTATGGGGTTCTGCTGGACACCGCCTTGTCTGATCAGGGCCCTTAAAATCATCCTTATCCCCCCCATTACGGCGCCCCAGGGTGCGAGCGATCACTAGGCCGTAGCAGGTAACTGTGAGTTCATGTATGTGGAAGAGGGCAGACAGCGAGTTCCTCTGAGTGCATTACGCAGCAGTTTGAAAAGATGTGGAGGTTGGCTTTACATCTCAGAGGAAGCCCATGCTTGGATGGAATGATTTCAGAGTAGGCACTGGTTTGAGAAACAATACCACCACCATGTTGGTGTTTTTCTCTCAGATATTGCTCTTTGGACTGCCTTTAGTCTAGAGAACGATGATCATTTTACTCCCACTAACTGAGTGTATTTTTTCTCTCTCTCTCTCTCTCTCTCTCTCTCTCTCTCTCTCTCTCTCTAGGCACTGTATCCTCTGGTCACATGTTTGCTGTGTGTCAGTCAGAAGCAGTTTTTCCTCAATAACTGGCACATCTTCCTGCAGAACTGCCTCTCACACCTAAAGGTACAACATAACCAGTATAGTAAAATTCCTGGCTTCTAGTTTCCTTCGGTCGTATTCTCATCTTAACCTAGCATAATGCTTCAAAACTTAACCACGGTCACGTATTTATCTAGTTATTACCCGTTCACTGCAAAAAATGACAGCCGTAACTGACAGCTAATTAGCATCTAGTATTTCCTATTATAAGATTACAACAAACCAAATATATGATTATTAAACCCATTTCAGCATTGGTGGCTGAAATGAGCAGTGGTGGATCATTGGTTAAAGGCTCTGGGTTACTGATCAGAAGGTCGGGGGTTCAAGCCCCAGCACTGCCAAGCTACCACTGTTGGGGCCCTTGAGCAAGGCCCTTAACCCTCAAATGCTTGGTTTTATAAATGAGATAAATGTAAGTCGCTCTGGATAAGGGCATCTGACAAATGCCATAAATGTAATGTCTAGACATGTCTTACTAAATTCAAGACACTTTTTTTCTTTCTTTCTAATTTTAGACATATTTCTAGGCACAATCACCTATCTATTTATCTGCCCGATAGAACAAGGCAACGTATAGCTTGAAATGAGTTAACGCATCTAAAACTGGCTGAATAATCATGTATTTGATTTGTAATGATCTCAAAATAAGAAATATTACATAAATTTGGCCATATTCAAGATATTTCCACTTTTTTTGCTGTATGAATATTATGAGCTCATAATGGTTGCCCTGGAATTTTATCTCTAATAGTGACAGAAGGTGTTGTGATGTTATTTTGATGAAGCTCAGTTAGCAGTTATAATGTATAATAGAAGGTCAGTTTCCCAATATAAGCAGACATTTTGTGAAGGAACTCTTATGCTACGAGTTATCACCAAAAAAAACAACAACCCAGGGTTAGGGTTAAAAGGAAATTCTTCTACTGGACTGGTAGAAAGTGGAGGCCTGGCTTGTTTCGAGCCTTCAGGACAATAACGGTGTTGTGTTTAGTGTTCACTGCTTGTAAATGTTTAAAAGAATCAATTCGATTAATAATACATTACAGTAAGTACTTGTGTATCAATAATACTAACTTACTTTTCTTTGTATCGATGCCTTAATTCATGTATGTGTAGGTGTGTGCATATGCTTGTGTTAATCAAAGCTGAAAATGAATAGACTGCTCAGTAGTTATTTGATTGCTTGTAAAGATCTTTTTTTTTTTCTCCTTGCTTTTTCCTCCTGGTGACGTAGTGTAGGAACCCCCCCCCCAATGATTCCCTGATTTAAAGTTGTGATCAGTGTAATTATTTTATTTGATTCTTGGTGATTGGGAGTAGCTAGTTCGATTAGCATTTAATCCGAGCTTTGCTTCCGTTGTACGAGGTGTCTTCTGTCGCTCCTTTAATCCAAACCGGTTTCTGATCCAATCTGAGCTGTTCCTTATTTTTGTGCATGAAATCAATGATTAAAGCGGAGTTGTTGTCCTCAGTGGTGGGTAGAAGCTTCTGTGGCCCACTGGGATTTGTAGGCTCAATATATATGGTTCCTTCCTTCCTGATTGATCCATGATCTCTTCCTGTTCAGTTCTGCTCTGTGCTACCGCTATTCTTACCCCTTTCTCCTCATGCTTGTCTACGTCTCCCCCAACCAGTTGAACCCAACCAATTGAAGCCTTTAAAACCGCTTTGCCTGCTTCTAGTCACCTCATTTCTCATTTCTTTTTCTTTCCAGCTCTTTATTACTAATCAGTGCTCCTTTAGCAATAACGCTACTTTTACTGCTTCAGTTATGCTCCAATCCAAGTCAGTTTTCTTGAATTCTGATCAAAAACATGTTCCAGTGTTTTGGCTCAGGAAAACCACATCATATTTTTATGGCTCTGAATTTTATAAACTTTTAAAGAGGTGGTATGTTAATTATTTCTACACAGTTAGCGATGAGAAATAAGGCAGATTGATAGTCGTTTTTGCTCATAAAATTGATGTCACAAATCACAGTTACATTACAAAACCAAGCTTACAAAGTAGTTAAAACACCTTTTCACACACTTTTATGACCATTCCAGTAAACAGCGCCAAGTACAATGGGTCACAGCACGAGTGTTTCTCCATTATCCTTGCGTCTTCTCACGGTTTAGTATGGAGGGATATGTACAGAATTTCTCTGAAAACTCTCCTAACAAAACTTTCCCAAACCGCTATGCATGTTATTAGTGCCTAGGTATATATTTGGTTTATATGGGTTCATGTTTGCTCTCTCTAGTTCTTACTATCATCTTTTGTTCTTTTTTTTAACATGCATGTTTTCCTCCCACATATCAAACTCCCCACCCCATCTTTTTCTTTCTTGTTGTTTTTATTTTATTTTTCTTCCATTTTTTCCCCCTCTCACAAATTCACTTGCTCCAGATGCCATCAAACAACAGCATCCGTAAGCAGATTGAGACTCTCCAGGTGAGTGGTGACTGACTCTCAGGGGAGCTGATCTTGTTTCTAGGAGGTCTTCTGATTGGCCTTGTTTTCTACGTGGGCTTATTTCACTCATGGATCATTGTGCTTTGTCCCCTGGAACTTTAATAGCAGGTTTTTACTCGTGGATTTGAGTAGAAAAGCTTTCAGCGGTTGTTAATATTTGAGTGAGGTGACCACTGCTGTCATTTTGTAAAACCTCGAACACTGAGATGTTTTCATATGAAGCATTTAAAAATGCCACCAGTCAAGTTTCCTCCAAAAAAAAAAACCCCAAAAAAACCTCATGGTGTCCCTGTTACAGCTTATGCACTATGAAGTGTTTGGGCTGTTATAGAAAAGTGCTAGATTGGATCAAGTCGCGCTATCTGATCAAAACCATTTGGTCTTTTTTATTTTATTTATTTAATAAAGAAGTTGTTCTTAAGTTCTTGTAGGTGTTTGTGATGGACCTGGGGCGTACAGGAGGAGTTGTTTAGTGCATGTTTGACAAACTGTCACGTGTTAATCTAAGGCTTATTTGCAGGAGTTTTATAAATTCTTTGAATTTTAACGAATCATCATGGATCGATAAAGTTGTGTTAAAATGATCAGAGTTCTTGGCTTGTTAAATCATGCTGATTCCCCAACTATAACAGAAATCTGAATCATCAATGCATGTGACAATTAGTTTGATTTCATTCATTCAGATAAGATTTGATTTTATATATATATGTGTGTGTGTGTGTGTGTATATATATATATATATATATATATATATATATATATATATATATATATATATATATATATATATATATATATATAAATAAAATATTAATATTACATATACACACACACACACATATACACTACCGGTCAAAAGTTTAGACACACTCATTCTTTATTTTTTATTTTTCTCCATATGTGTTCCAAGAACACAAATGAAACTATGGGAATTATGTTGTGATTTTAAAAAATCCAAAATAAATCAAAATAATTTAATATTTTAGCATTTTCAGAGTAAACACCCTTTTTGCCTAGAATTTCCAGAAATGTATTCTTGGGGTTTTCTTGACCGATCTCTTGAGGAATTTCCCTGAGATCCTTTTTAAACAGTATTAAAGGAGTTCACACCTACGCTGGAAACTTATCGGCTGCTTTTCGGAATATTTCGCTCCAAGACATCATTAAAAAATATTTGTTTGTAAATAAAATGTTAGTTTTCTAATGAAAGAAATGAATACGTCGACACGATTATATATTTGTCTTCAACACCGATTTCAAACATTTACTCATACACCTTCAGATCAAAAGGTTATTAAGATCGTGAGAAAACATTTGTCGCGTGTCCACAAACTTTTGACCGGTAGTGTGTTTATATACACATGCGCACACTATATTTTCATAAATCTGAGATCTTATGCTCTTTAAAATTTACCTGCACGTCTTCTGCTTTTAGAACAAAGATCCCAAAATGTCTCGTGTAGCACTGGAGTCCCTCTACAGGCTACTGTGGGTTTACATCATCAGGATCAAGTGCGAGAGCAACACCACCACACAGAGGTAACGCATGAAGACAAACCAAACTGGACCAGAGATACCTAAAATACAAAATCCTTGCACTTGCGTAACCAGCCTTGCATGCTCTTCGTTACAGGATTGTTCAGTAGTGTGGTGAGACCACTAAGCTCTTCTCTCTTTCTCTTCCAGTCGCCTCCTCAGTATTGTTTCAGCACTTTTCCCCAAGGGCTCCCGCAGTGTGGTACCCAGGGACACACCACTTAACATCTTTGTCAAGATCATTCAGTTCATTGCTCAGGTAAACTGGGAAACAGAATTCACCTCAGTCATTCTCACTCATGTTGCGTGTTGATTTAGACTCCACTTGGGTGTGTGTGTGTGTGTTGGGGACAATGCCTACAGTCCACATTGAGGAATGAGAGGAGAATCTCAATTTATTTTAACCCAAACCATGAAAAGGGAATGTAGAATATGAATCGGGTGTTTTTCTACCACAGCATGGCGTAGTGAGGGTATAACGGTGTATTTGGGTTTGCGGTGCTTTAGTTTTCTCCATCGGAGTTTGTGAGGTGAGGGGCTGTGAGGAGCTGTAAGGGAATTTCGTTCAGGAGGTGGTGATTAATGCAGCAGGGGTTGGGGCACAGTGGCTTGGTGGTTAGCACTGTTGCCTCGCACCTCCGGGGTTGGGGTTCGCTTCCCGCCTTTGCCCTGCGTCTGCGGAGTTTGCATGCTCTCCCCATGCTTCAGGGGTTTCCTCTGGGTTCCTCTTCCAGTTCAAAGACGTGTGTTGTAGGCTGTTTGGCATTTCCAAATTGTCCATATGAATGTGAATGGGTGTGTGAATGTGCCCTACGATGGGTTGGAACCCTGTACAGGATGTCCCCCCACCTCTTGTGTCTCCTGGGATAGACTCCAGGCTGTAGGATATGTGTACAGAAATTGGATGGATGTCCTTTCTGATCTCTCATGGTGTTGTCATTATTGATGGTTTGTCCTGTGTGTTGTCTGTGCTACACAGGAAAGGCTGGACTTTGCCATGAAAGAAATCATCTATGACCTGCTCTGTGTTGGCAAGTCCAACAAGACCTTCACCATCAACCCTGAGGTATATGAGGACACACACACACACACTCAACAAACACAGCATGAAGCCTTTATTATTTTACCTCCCCTTCATCTCCTCACACCTTTCCCTCTCCCTCGGTCTGTCTCAGAGAATGAATATAGGTTTACGGGCGTTCCTGGTGATAGCAGATAGCCTCCAACAGAAAGACGGAGAGCCGCCTATGCCCACCACCGGTGTTATTCTGCCCTCGGGTAACACCCTACGGGTCAAAAAAATCTTCCTCAACACCACCCTCACCGACGAGGAGGCCAAGGTCATCGGTAAGAGATCCCGTCTTTCCTGCTCAGCCTTTTGATTTGGCTACGAGGAAGGGTTTGTGTTCAGATATTACCGTAAAAAAATAAAAGAATACCTTTTGTTTGTGTCATGGTTTCAGAACGATCAGTTTTCCCCTTTTTATGAACAAAGTATTGTGAGAGTGTTTTTTTGTTTTGTTTTGTCTGTATTCTGGCCACTGTTGTGTTTTTTTTGTTTTGTTTTTTTTAAATCTCAGCCTATTGTTTTATACTTGAAAGCATTTCTCAGACATTTCTTGGCCATAGCTAAAGGGTTTTTTTGTGTCTCATTAATGAATATATTGTCTGACTGCCTCATGGTATGTTGGGAATTATTATGCTGTGAGAATTCAAAACACAAAAAGGATCTTTTGTTCTGTTTAATGTATTTGTGTGTGTGTGTGTGTGTGTGTGTGTGTGTGTGTGTGTGTGTGTACGTCTATGTGTAGGAATGTCTCTGTACTACCCTCAGGTGAGAAAGGCTCTAGACAACATCCTCAGGCACCTGGATAAAGAGGTGGGCCGCTCCATGAGCATGACCAGCGTGCAGATGTCCAATAAAGAGCCAGAGGACATGATCACGTGAGTGCTCTCTGGCTATGTCTTGTGCGTTTTGTCGATTCGGTTGATATCTTTGCAGTTCAGTTGAGCACGGCATTACGGTTACAACGGGAATGCAGTTGCATGCGAAAAATGTACGATGTTTTTAAAAGAGCGTGCACGTATTTCCTGTTTTAGTGGCGAGAGAAAGCCGAAGATCGATCTGTTCCGGACATGTGTAGCTGCCATCCCCAGACTGATCCCCGACGGGATGAGCAGACAAGACCTAATCGAGCTCCTGGCCAGGTAACAACCTTTTACTTTAGAGCCGGAAAAATATAAGAAGTGGTTCATGTGGTTAAACCCAGCGTTTTTATGAGCTGAGCTGAATAAAAAAATATAATAATAATTTCAAATTGTTTCTAATGCCCAAATTTTTTGAGTCAGTTCTCATTCTCAACTGTATACATTCATGTACATAGAGATTGTAGGTTTTTTGTTTCCGTTGGAACGTGGCATCACACCCAATTCTCACTTATTTGTAAGAGAAAGTGAAGCTAAATATCCCCTAAAACTCATAGACTGATACAAGTAGGGTTCATGGGTTATTAAGGCAGCAGTTAAAAAAGGGGCGTGGCATGTCACAAAGCACATCAGGGCAAACATTTTTAAAAGGCGTCTATTTTGGAGTGACTGAGAGCCGACTCAAAACGTTTGCGTGTTTTTATTCGTAATGGTGTGGTTCCACCTTCTGGTCGATTTTGAGATGGAATCGCCCGCCGTTTCTTAAAAATGTGAGAAATTTAATTCGGTCCCTGGACTATACTGTATCATTGTGTTTGTGTAATGGGTCAGGTTTGAGTTTCCTCCAGAGATATTTTCTCCGAACCTCTAATTCACACGAACGTTAAATCAAAGACGAGATCCGTGAACACGCCTTCGTGTACGTTTCCTACAGACTGACCATTCACATGGACGAGGAGCTGCGCGGCCTGGCATTCACCACTCTACAGGCTCTGATGGTGGATTTCACCGACTGGAGGGAGGACGTGCTCTCGGGCTTTGTGTACTTCATCGTTCGGGAGGTGACGGACGTGCACCCCACGCTGCTGGACAACGCCGTCAAGATGCTGCTGCAGCTCATCGTTCAGTGGAGACAAGCAGTACAGAGCAGCAACCGCACCCAGGACACACAGGTGTGTGTGTGTGTGTGTGTGTGTGTGTGTGTGTGTGTGTCCCTGCTCTTACTGTTTCTCTCTTCGAGTCTCTTTTTGTGTGTAAAGGTTAAAGACAAAATGGAGTATGAATTCATTTCATATGCAAAAATAGATTTTGAAAAAGGATTGACAGAAATCCAGCCTGATGAAATGTCAGTCATGTTATGTGAAGAAGTTATAACACTGTTTCTTTGTGTGTGTTTGTGTGTTAGGGCTCTAAGGGGAGTGGGTGTCTACCTCTGGAGCGCTCTCCTGTGGTGGGCGTGCTGCATGTGGTGGAAGGTCTGGCTCTCGTGGTGCTGTGCAGCTGTAGGCCGGCCACGCGCCGTCTCGCCGTCAACGTGCTTAAAGAAGTGCGTGCGCTCCACAATGCCCTGGGCATCGCCAAGGTAACCGCTGCCATGACCACAAAGAGCATCCTTGTGTCTGTATTTTTAATGACGTGGAACCAGAACAATGTGTTTCTCACTCTGTTTCAGGGTGATGAGGAGTTGGCTGTAGATGTGATGGATAGGGTGAGCGCTTCAGTACTGGAGAGCTTCATCCATCTCACTGGTGCAGATCAGGTAGGAAATATGTGTGCGCGTGCACACACACACACACACACACACACATACACACACACACTTCATCCATAAGATTTCTCCACATGATATTACATTCAGTGTATAATTTTCTGTTAGTAATTTCATGCAAGTCTACCATGGTTCCTCATGTTTTTTTTTTTCTTCTCTCTGTGTGAAGACCAGCCTGCTGTACTGTCCCAGCGGAACAGACCTCCAGACTCTGACCGAGTGGAGCTCTTCTCCAATCAGCCACCAGTTCGACGTAGTCAGCCCGTCGCACATTTGGGTTTTTGCACACGTGACTCAGGGTCAAGACCCGTGGGTCATCAGCCTGTCCAGCTACCTACGGCAGGAGAACCTGCCCAAGCACTGCCCTACCGCGCTGAGCTATGCCTGGCATTTTGCCTCCACGCGTCTCCAGCTGCTCTCTCCACAAGTTGACATCAAGTAAAGACGTCGTGATTAAAATGTTTGTTTGTCAGGTTGTGAGCGTTAAGACATTAGTATGAAAATGATGTGGTTGGCCTTTCAGGAGTAATATTTTAACGTGTTTAAAACGTAACAATAAACCAAAAGTACTCCATTTGAGGAAGACGCTCTGTTTGAGCTTTCTGATCATATGTTTATTTTATATTACATTCATACTCCCAGAAATGTGTACTAAATGACACGACAGCCAGTTCATTTCTAAGGATGGTTTGGGGATTTTTCTGCACCTGATTGAACTTGTCGGTTAATTACCGGGTTTAGTAAGGTGTACGAGAGCAGGAGAACCACCAAACTGTTCTAGCGTGAACTACACACCTACTAACCCCCTCCTCCCTTTTCCACCCCTCTGCAGTAGCCCTATCAATGCTAAGAAGATGAACAGCTTGAGCAGCAGCGACTCGTACGTCGGCCTGTGGAGGAACTACCTGATCCTTTGTTGCAGCTCTACGACCTCGTCTTCGTCGTCCTCTTCAACCTCCTCCTCATCCTCAGCCACCGGCTCTGTCCGTTGTTCCCCTCCAGAGACGCTGGCGTCCACCCCGGACAGCGGGTACAGCTATGAGTCAAAGGTCAGAGAGTCGCCACATTTCTAAACTGTCACCTGTTTTGGGCATCATGGTGTTCAGTATAAATCGGGTTGTTCAATTTATATTCAATAACTCAATTTATTAAATGTTAAATGACCTGTTTGAGGCAAGGACAAACACACTGGTGTCCTGTTATCTAGGCTAAGGATTGTGTGTGTGTGTGTGTGTGTGTGTGTGTGTGTGTGTGCGCGCAGATCATTGGCATTCCGTCCCCCTCTTCCTTGTTCAAGCATGTGGTTCCTATGATGCGCTCTGAGAGCATGGATATAACGGAGTCTCTTGTTCTGGGGCTTGGCCGGACCAACCCTGTCGCTTTCAGGTGTGTCTATATCTGTGTGTGGTATAATATAGTATCTGCTGTGATTTACCCTCGTCGTAAACCGTGTCCCCCCCCGCGTGCTGCTGTAAATGTTTACGTGTGCATGAAGTTCGTCACAGTAACTCTATGTTTTTGTATGTCTGTCTATCAGAGAGCTCTTAGAGGAGCTGAACCCCATCATTAAAGAAGCTCTGGAGAGAAGGCCAGAGGTGAGCAGATTATTATTATTATTATTATTATTATTATTATTATTATTATATGTATTTCTCATGCCACAGTTCCTAAAGATTCAGATGTATCTTTTTTTTTGATAAGTCCACTTGTGCTATTAGCTATTTCTGCTTATTCATCACCTTACCCTCTGTTTATGTAGAATATGAAGCGACGCCGGCGTCGTGACATCCTCAGAGTCCAGCTGGTCCGGATCTTTGAGTTGCTGGCTGACTCAGGAGTCATCAGCCAGACGTACGGGACTTTCTCTTTATCATTCGTGCTCCTGAGCCAACATCCGTTCAAATACATAAATATATGCATTATATAGCAAGCTCTATGGTTTATTGTGATTTTATAAAGATCTAGATTATTATATATTAGTTTATTTGAGTACATTATGCCATGCAAGAACAAAACGATTCAGAGATCTTTCCGAAAGTAGGCTCCACTCATTTGAATTCACTCACTTTCAAAATCACTTCTGTTTTCGCTATACACTGAAGGCATTTGGGTTTGAGATCGAAAGGTGAACATGAGTCGATCGATCAGACTTTCAGCTTTCGTTTTCTATTCGTTACATCTAGATGTGTTAAACACCTTCAAACACGGCACCTTTGGTGGCACACCGTCTAATTTCTTGTTGCGCAAAAGTCTAGGAACTAATAAGTCTTGAAGTAAATAGCATTTAATATTTGGTTGCATAACCCTAGCTTGCAATAAAGTTCATCAAGCATGTGACATCACCAAACTGTTTTCAGGCTTTTTAGCGCAGCTTCTTTCAGCTGTTGTTTGTTTTGGGTGGGGGGGTTCCTCTCTTCAGTCTCCTCTTCAGGAGATTAAATGCTGCTCAGTTGGGTTAAGGTCTGGTCTCAAACCTTCTACTTTTTCCAGCCCCTGATAAAGTCCTTTGTTGAGTTGGCACTGTGTTTTAAATCATTGTCTTGGTGCATGATAAAGTTCCTCCTGATTAATTTGGATGCATTTCTATGTAAATTTTCAAAAAGAAATGTTTCTGAATTCATTTTGCTGCTACCATCATGGATAAAGATTAGTGAGACTGTTCCAGAAGCAGCCGTGATGAATAGTTTGCATCTTATGTTATGGCCTCTACTGTACATTTCTGCACTTGAAGTCTTCTTCGAATGGTGGATTGTGATATCTTCACCCTTGCCCCGTGGAGGTTGTTGATGTCACTCTCTTGTTGTTGTTTTTGGGTTTTTCTTCACAGCTCACACAATATTTTCTCTCTGTGCTGTTGTTGTTGTTGCTGTTGTTTTCCTTGGCCGACCTGTTCCATGTCTGTTTGTTAGTACACATCAGTGGTTTCTTTCTTTTTCAGGACATTCTGAATTGTGTTGTATTGGATATGCCCAATGTTTGTGCAATGGCTGTGATAGATTTTTCTCTCTTTTCTCAGCTTCAGAATGGCTTGCTTTTCTCTCATAGACATCTCTCTGATCTTCATGTCGGTTTATCCTTTTTAACAATTAATGCAGTCTTTACACTCAAAATCCAGGGCTCAAATCAAGAGTAGACATTCAGAGCTTTTAATGTTTAAGCAGTCAATCTAACAGGGCACACCTGGACAACATGAAACACCTGTCAGTCACGTGTTCCAATATTTTTAATCACGTGGAAAAATGGGTGGGTTCAGTGATACTTTTCTATTTAAAACTCTCGAAGACCATAGAGCTTATTAGTTAGTATTGTGGCTGGTGCTGAAGTCTTTTTTTTCTGTATATTTTGTGGTTCTGGGCTTTAGTGACTGTGTGTTTCTCTGTGTGCATCCAGTGGGAGTGGAGGGCTGGACGGGGAGAGCCATTCTCTGAACAGTACCCTGTTAGAGTACGTAGATCTGACTCGTCAGCTGCTGGAGGCTGAGAACGACAAAGACTCGGACACACTCCGAGACATTCGCTCGCATTTCAGCGCCCTGGTGGCCAACATAATCCAAAATGTGCCAGGTACATACAGTCACACACTCCAAAATATGCACTCATAACACTATGTATTATTTGGATGCACCCATTATGCTGTGTTGTTCCTGACAGTTTCATTCTTTTCAGGAAAAGCCTTCAAATTCTTTCTTTCTTGCTTATGTAATTCGTGTGCGTGTGCGTTCCCCAGTGCACCAGAGGAGGAGTATTTTCCCCCAACAGTCTCTGAGACACAGTCTGTTCATGCTGTTCAGTCACTGGGCCGGACCCTTCAGCATCATGTTCACTCCTCTGGACCGCTACAGTGACCGGAACATGCAGATAAACAGACACCAGTACTGTGCTCTCAAAGTAAGAATACACACACACACACAAATACACAATGCAGCAGCATATAATGCAGCACATCAACATATAATGACCAGTAATGGCTGAAGCAGACCAACTGTCTTACACAACCTTTCAACATGTGTAGAAAGTTTTTTTGCTTTTTTAAATTAAAAAAAAAAAAAAAAAATTAAATTGCACTCGTTTCCTACAGGCCATGTCTGCAGTTCTCTGTTGCGGCCCGGTGGCTGATAACGTCGGCCTGTCGTCTGATGGATACCTCTACAAATGGCTAGACAACATCCTGGACTCACAAGACCGCAAGGTAACCCACACACTCCTTTGTTAAGGATTCTGAGTGAGTGAGTGATGGGTACAGCTTGAAAAGAAGTTCTTTGATTCAGTTTTGTTTCAAACACTGCGAATGTTGTGGCGTGTGTTTTGCAGGTTCACCAGCTGGGCTGTGAGGCGGTGATGTTGCTGTTAGAGCTGAACCCAGACCAGAGCAATCTGATGTTCTGGGCCGTGGATCGCTGCTACACGGGCTCCCGCAGGGTCGCCACTGGCTGCTTCCGAGCCATCGCTAACGTCTTTCAGAACAGGTACGGTTCAGTAAAAGCTTTACGATCAGTGCTTCTGAGAATAGAGTGTGTGATTATTATATCTTGGTCGTTTTTTTCAGGGATTATCAATTTGATACAGTGGTGCTACTGAACCTGATCCTCTTTAAGGCTGCAGATTCTTCTAGAGACATCTATGAAGTGGCCATGCAGCTACTTCAGGTACAAGAAGCTCATATAGTTCCTAACATTTCTGAATATATGACTTTTTTTTGTTTGTTTGTTTTTTATTAATGCATGTATTGGGGGGATTGAAAATCACTGCTTTAGTTTAAAGTCATTGGTGTTGATGATGTAATCTGCGCCCGTGTTAGATCTTGGAGCCGAAGCTCTTCCGCTACGCCCAAAAATTGGAGATCCAGCGCACCGATGGGGTCCTGACGCCACCTTCACCGCTGCCCCACCTCTACTCGGTATCTTACTACCAGCTCAGCGAAGAGCTGGCACGAACCTACCCTGAGCTCACCCTCCCCATCTTCTCAGGTACAAAACAAAGCCCAGTGTTTTTTCATCGCAACTCCACATCATCTGCAGCTTTTGTGGGAACAGTGTCAAACATCTTGTGAAACTATAGCTGCTGTAGATAAAGCGCCGGAGCTTTTCTTTTAACGCTTTGAACTGTTCGTGTTCTTGTCCAAACGCAGAGGTAAGTCAGAGGATCCAGACAGCGCACCCCGGTGGTAGACAGGTGATGTTGCACTACCTGCTGCCGTGGATGAACAACGTGGAGTTGGTAGACTTTAAGCCGCTGGTACGCCGGCAGGAGGAGCCCGAGGACGAAGATAACGCACGCGAACGCGAGATGATGGTCAACAGTCGACGGTGGCTCCGAGGAGAGGGTTGGGGATCTCCACAGGCGACCACCATGATCCTAAACAACCTCATGTTCATGACCGCTAAGGTACACACACACTGTAGTCCTGTAGTCACAACCCCAGGGTTTTCAATGCTGACTCCACATCAAGGATGCCATTTTAGCACTGACTATACCTTAAAGTTTGTGTTTTGTTTGTGTGTATTCAGCATTGTTAGTACTGAAAATATTGGAAATACATGTGTAGCCTAATATATATATATATATGTGTGTGTGTGTGTGTGTGTGTGTGTGTGTGTGTCCAGTATGGAGATGAATTTGCATGGTCCGAGATTGAGAATGTTTGGACCACTTTGGCAGATAGCTGGCCCAAAAATCTCAAGATCATCCTACACTTCCTCATCAGCATATCCGGAGTCAACAGCGAGCCAAGTCTCCTGACTTATGTGAGCGTCACCTTTTTTTAATTTATTTTTTATTTTTATAGCCAATCACACATTTTTATGGTCGCATGAAGGTATTAACCCGTAGCATTACACACTACTGGTCAAATGTTTGGAGACACTTGAAATCTTAAAAATCTTTTGATCTGAAGGTGTATGATATTTTTGCAGACAAAAATATAATTGTGACCAACATCATTTCTTTCATCAGAAAACTACCATTTTATTTACAAAAAATATATATTTTTAAACGGACCACTCGGAGGGAAATATTCCGAAAAGCAGCCAATAAGTGTCCAGCATACGTGTGATCTCCTTTAATACTGTGTAAAAAGCAAGCAAATGCCAAGAATACATTTCTGGAGATTCTAGGCAAAAAGGGGGTCTACTTTGAAAATGCTAAAATATTCAATTATTTTGATTTATTTTGGTTTTTTTCTTATCACAACTATTCCCATAGTTCCATTTGTGTTCTTCCAGAGTTTTGATGACTTTTATTATTGTTATTATTATTATTATTATTATTATTATTATTATAAGATAAAGAATGAGTGTGTCTAAACTTTTGATCGGTAGTGTATATCAGACCTGTAATACATTAAGTACAAGAGCTCCATGTATGATGTTAGTAAATGTTTTTAACGTATTTGTTCTTGCAGGTGAAGCGTGTGGTGGTCTACCTGGGAAGAGATAAAACTATGCAGCTTTTGGAGGAGCTGATGACCGAGCTGGAGCTGACTGACGCCGTGAGCTCAGCTGTGACCCACATGGATAACCCACCATATTACCGTATCACCTCCTCATACAAAATCCCTTCTGTCACTGGTGAGCATCACACAATACTCTCTGAGACTGTTAATATAGTCATCAACCCCCATCTTAATAGTGAATTTGTTTGAAAATAAGCATTTGTTGTTGTTGTTGTCTTTTGCTAATTAACAGGCACTGCATCCAGCAGTAACACTATGGTTCCTGGGCCTGACGGTCACCATGACAACAAGATCAAAGATCCCAATATCGACGACAAGTAAGCGCATTGTTTACTGCCCCCTGTCTTACACAGCATCACTGCTGATCATACATTTACCCTGTGTGCACTGCTTGGGGATGATACTGATGCTCATCTCTGTGTGCACAGTTATTCTCATTTGGATATCTACAGCGGGTTAAACAGCAATCTGAACAGACAGCACCACCGTCTGGAATCCCGTTACAGCAGCAGCTCTGGAGGCTCCTATGAAGATGAGAAAAGTGAGATCTTTCTCGTTGTTGGTTTAAAAAATTTTTTTTTTTTTATAAGAGTAAGCTTGTAGTATTGAATCATCTGAGTGTTCTTAACCAGAGTTGTACGTTAACCAGATTAGACTGTGTACTTGGGTTAAAACTCTCTTCTTCTTTTTTTTTTTTTTTTTCTTTTTCCACCTTTCTAGGTGACTCTATGCCAGTTTATGCTAACTGGCGTTTGAAGGTCATGGAACATAACTGTCCTGAGCCCCTTCCATTCCCACCCACGGGAGGCTGCTGGTCTCCACTGGTTGACTATTTGCCAGAAACCACTGCACCTGGAGTTTCTCTTCACAGGTTATATATGTTTCCATTTATTTATTTGTTTGGCAAATGTCTTTATCCAGAAAGACTTACAAAAGATGCAAACCTGTAGCCATGCCAACAGTGATATAAATGCTGAAGGACTTGATTTCCATCATTTTAGTACAAGATGGTTTTGTGTTTGTGTATATATGGCATACCATATTTCATAGTTTAATATGAGACTCTGGAACATGTTTATAATAAACTGCGCCGTTCGTCAAGATCAGTGTTTTTTTCCCCCTGCTTACGTTCCAACCTTTCTGCAGGTGTAACATCGCTGTGATCCTGCTCACTGACCTGATTGTGGACCACGGAGTCAAAGTGGAATGGAGCGCTTACCTCCATCTTCTAGTGCATGCCCTCTTCATAGGTAAATTAGTCACATGCTAATACAGTCATGCTGAAAAAATAAGTACACCCCATGGAAATTGTTGCTCTTTTTTTTTTTTTATACATATTTGGATAGGCAAACATTTGGTCCTCTTTGAAACTGTGTCTATTAATGAAGTTGATATACTTGGACAAAACCACGAGGAAAATGAGCATTTTCAATTATTTATTCAACAGAAATATTAATAGATTTTATATTCTTCTGTTGTAAAAGTAAATACACCCTGGGCCTCAGAAGCTAGCTTTGCCCCCTGTAGGCGTTTTGCATGATTGTCCACCAGGCTTGCTGGAATTTTTGAAAACTCTTGAATTGCAATTATATTTCAGTTGTAAGATGTTTGAGGGGTTTTCTTAAATGTCCTGCCCATTTTCAAATCCTGATTCAATTTCTGATTTTATGGATACTACAAAATGTCAATTGTATGTCATTTGATAATGTATCAACTTTATTAATAGGCATTGTTTCAAAGAGCCAACAATGTCCATGGGGTGTACACATTTTCTCACATGACTGTATGTTTCCGACACTTGCCCTGCACATGCAGCTGCATATACTAACTGTATGCAGGTGTTTATTTATTTGTTTGTTTGTTTTTGTCCTTCACTGACAGATATTTCCTACAATGTTTTCTAACAGTGTCAAGAAACAATGTAATTTCACTTATAACATTTAGGCTACTCTTCTAAACACCATGAATAATTGACCCAGAACAATATAGCATTTACCTGGTGGAAAAAAAATCAGTTTAATGAATGTGAAAGGATGTGAAAAAGCAGTTTGCTTCTAATATAATAAATTAGCCAATTTTCAGCCACTGAGCTGGAGTGTGGTTTTATTTTTCTTTCTGTCCAAAAAAGACCAAAAATGGAGGAACTAATAATTATGAAGTACAAGTCACACTATGTTTCCCTCCTTGTCTGGTCGTATTCATTTATAGCCACCTGATGAGAGAAAATAGCCTACTATTGGTAAGTTTGTGCTGGCAGGTTGTTTATGCAGCAGTTTGTTTATTTCTGATTCTCTGTAGGTTTTGACCACCAGCACCCAGAGGTCTATGAGCACTGCAAGCGTCTGCTGCTCCACCTGCTGGTTGTCCAGGGAACCAACAACAGTGTCCAATCGCTGGCCTCTGTTCTGCTGCGCAACCGCGAGTTCCACGAGCCCAGGGTTCTCACAGTTAAACCCATCCCTCAAGAGTTCAACCTCACAGGTGTGTGTATATATATGCACAATAGCTTGTAGATTAGTAGTTCATTTTTTTACCCCCAAAGTAAAATAAGTTAAGTAACATCAGGTCAGATGTTTCCAGCAGGTTCATCTGTGGTGTTTTCTTTTTTTTGTTTGTTTGTATGGGTTTTTTTTTTCTCTCCTACCCCTCTCAGGTCTGTCAGAGTTGGCTCCAGAATACCAGCCTTCCCCAATGACAGACTCTGGTTTGAGTTCCAGCTCCACTTCTTCCAGTATCAGTCTAGGTGGCACAGCTCTGCCACACCTTCCCCACACGCTGCTCAGCGAGGTACAGCTGTCTGCCGAACAGGACGAGAAAGTTAAAAACCTAATCGAGTTCATCAGCTCCAGGTGAGCGTCGGTGCGAGGCGCACTTTTAAAACGTGTGTACATGTGGTTAACGCTGTAAATAGCAGATAATACTGATGATGAGGAACAACAGTGTGTAGGTATTTTTATGTCGTATGCGTCTAGTGTTCAAGTACATATCTTGAACCCGTGTCACCATTGACGTTGACACTGGAGGTGTAGATGGAGCCTGCTAACTTGTTTTGTGTGAGAGAATGTTGATGAGAGCCTGTGCACACAGTAGTAGTAAGCTGCAGACCTGTCTGTGCTGAGGCTTTGTTTGTTGTCTTGTGTCCACAGCCGTGTCTAACTGGAGAGGGTATTGTTGCTTTGCATGCGAGTGTGTGTGTGTGTGTGTGTGAACTCAGATTTTCGTGTGCAAATTCATAGCTGATCGTATTTTAGAAGCTGCGTGTCGATTTGTCGTGCTCTACCGGGTCACTACCTAGACTTATCGTGATGTTTGTACGCCTGGTTCATAGGAAGCGAGGTCCGTTGTGGAATCACGAGGACATGTCTCCTAAAAACACCAACATCAAGAGTGCCGAGCAGCTCAGCGTCTTCCTTAGACACGTTGTTACCGTCTTCAAACAGAGCCAGTCAGGTTAGTTTGTGCTTTCATTTGTTTGATTTTTTTTTTCCATCTTTTCCCTGTTCTCTTACTAATCAGGGATGTTGTGTACTAAGAGCTGTCTCTACATGATGGTACCTTCATGTGTGTTTATGAACAGGATTCCAGTTGGAGCAGCTGTTAAGTGAAGTGGCCTTGCAGACTGCTCTGTCATGCTCCTCTCGCCACTATGCCGGTCGTTCTTTCCAGATCTTCAGGGCTCTGAAACAGCCACTCACGGCCTCCACTCTTTCAGACGTGCTGTCGCGTCTAGTGGAAACTGTGGGAGACCCAGGAGAGGAGGCTCAGGTAGCAAACATCAGCAATGTAGAGCACTAGAGTCTTTATAATGGTGATGGAGAAAAGGGTTATTAGACTTTTAAATATGGAAACCGTTGAGGTACTGATGAAGGGTACTTCTGTTCTCTTGTGTACGATTCATCGTTGCACAAAAAAGGATTTTGCATAATTGTCCATCGAGAAATAGTGATTTTTACCTGCATTTATTCGATTTTTTTAAATAATTTTTTTTAGTCCGTCACCATTCACATGCAGAAAAAGAAAGTAATGTTAACAAATAATATCATTAGGTGTGTGCCAATTCATGTACTTCCCAATTTGTGCACTGTTCTTTGCTGTTTTGTAGTAGAAATAGTGCGAGTAGTGTCTTCAAAATAAAAATTCCAAATAGAAAAACTACACTTTAAATACCCAGATGATGCACTTAATAAACTGAAAAAAGTGTGGGATGTCAGACACTTCATGCACTCAACTGTCACAGCTACAGTTACATAGCAGAGAGGGAGAGGCTATCAGACTCCGATGTTGAATGAAAAAATAACCTTATAAAATTCATACCCTACACGGTTGAGTGCAGAAGTGCATAGTGCAACATTTGGGACAGAACTTGTGTCATGTTTAACTAGCACCACACACCCCACCCCAGCTATTCGTAAGTTCAAATACACACAGGTTCTTTAAGTAGCGGAGAAAACGAACGAAGTGGTCCAACAACGTCCAAACAGTCAGGACATGGCCATATCTCTCCTTCCCTGTTAATAATGATGCCTGCAGCTCTCAAAGCCTCCTGCACTAACAATCCTAGCAAGAATAGCTTAAGTATCATTAACTATACCTTTAATTACAGTGATGTGTTTGGGAACTCTTAAGTTCGTTATTAAATGAATCAAGTAATCATATCCAAACACAATGCCTTACTTCCTTCACTCACACTTACTCGCTTTCTCTTTCCTTCTGTCATCCCAGGGCTTTGTGATAGAGCTGCTATTAACTTTGGAGTCTGGTATAGATACCTTGGCTGATAGCATGAAGAACTATGACTTCCTCACGGCATT
Source organism: Ictalurus furcatus (assembly GCF_023375685.1). Classification (NCBI taxonomy): domain Eukaryota; kingdom Metazoa; phylum Chordata; class Actinopteri; order Siluriformes; family Ictaluridae; genus Ictalurus; species Ictalurus furcatus. Next base: position 12,771,710 of record NC_071279.1, read on the forward strand.
ATCACAGTAAGTGATATTTAAATGGTTATTATTATTATTATTATTATTAGCACACTGTTAGGTTCTCACCTGGTAAAGTGGTTAGAAAAAACATAAAGGCGTTCACGAGCTTTTAAAGTCTAACTAACATTTCGACATTTCTGCAGAGCTTCGTGCCATGATCCTTTGCTAGGTACCAAATTTGCCATCAACAGGAAAAGCACGGGCCAGCTGAACTTGAGCACTGGTGGCCTATTGCACGTGCACTTCAGCCATATACGCAGTAACTCGCTACGCGCCAGTCTCATGGGCGAGCGCAGGGGCGACCGGAGGAGGAGCAACACGCTAGACGTGGCCGAGCGCACAGGAGCCAACCACGGCAACCTGGCCCGCACGCGCAGCTTATCGTCCCTCTGTGAGGGCGGCGTGATGGCTGGTGGGGGAAAGGGTGGCCCTGGCCCCGGGACTTGTACAGGAGACCCTGGCCCGCCTGCGGACCCCACGAACCTGCTTGCGACGCTCTTCTGGATTGCAGCGTCGCTCCTGGAGTCAGACTATGAGTTTGAGTACCTGCTGGCGTTGCGCCTGCTGAACAGGCTGCTGGCCCAGCTGCCCCTGGACAAAGCTGACAGCAGGGAGCGATTGGAGCGCGTACAGGCCAAGCTGCGCTGGTACAACTTCCCCGGCTTGCTGCAGCTCTTCCTCAAGGGCTTCACCTCAGCTGCCACGCAGGAGCTCACTATACACCTGCTGAGCAAGCTCATCAGTGTGTGTCGACACGCTCTCGTGGACCCCTCACAGGTGGCAGGTCAGAGCAGCAGCAGCATCATCTTCATCATAATAATAATAATAATAATAATTTGAACTTTGATGTCAATACCAGATGTAGTATTTTGAATGTCCGTATCAAATTGATGCATTTAAGCACGAGTGCAGTTATACTAAATACTGAATTCAGTACAACAGCATGATCCCGAGTGCAATATCGCTTTCACAGAACAACAGTTCTATAAACAAGCAATGAATATCGAGTACCTGACATTTCAGACACATTATGGCCAAATATTCTGTTTATTTTTGCTCCGCTAAAGGAAACCGATCCCGAATAAGCCCCAGATGGATAGAGGGTTGCATGTTGCCATGCCGACGCAGAGACTCACCAACAGCCCTTTAGCATGCGAGCTTGCTGCTCGTTGAGCTCACATTGATTTTGTACAAATCCTGCGAAATTGGCTTCACTTCATCCTTTTCATCTTCATCTAATAGGCTTTCGTAATTTAATTCCAAAAATATATTCGCGAAAAAACGATGCCCGCTGATGATGTCACTAACTCTACTGTAGTAACCGTTTCGGTGCAGCACAGCGGAGTGATACGAACAGGAAAACACCTCAGAGCGATTATTTTTAATATAAATCGCTCTTGGATCGCTCCTTGTCCAATCAGATTAGTGAACCAGAATTAACTGTTGTATAAACATAAATAAACACACATGCTCAGCACCCGAAATTCAGATTATTAGCTGTGAGCTGAATTATCATTTCTTTCTTTTTTGTAATGAATGCAAAGCTCCTCGTAAGTTAAATAAAACAAATATGGATTCAAACTTGGTTTAATTTAACATTTTGTAAAGTTACATGTTGGAGACGCACAGCACTGACCCCGACTCAGGGAGCAAGATCTATTAAATGCTGTAAAGAAAGATGCTTTCAAAAATAATGAAATGAACATTTTGTTTTTAGGAAATCAGATCGCTCTGGCTGTCGTACAAACCCAGCAGCCATCGTTATTATTATTATTATTATTATTATTTTATTTTTTCCTCTGAAGAGTGGTCTTTTACGTAATATGTCGCTCTCTTTTCTGACATACAAACATTTTTCTGTAACATAATTTTTTTTTTTGTCAGAAACGTAATGTTTGGAAATCTAAAATGACTTTATAAGGCAAAAGTTTGGGAACCCGTGTTTTTAAGTAAATCAAAAACAACTTTGAAAAGAACCTGATGTCAGCAGTCCTACAGATTTAAATGTAAATTAAACAATTTTCTGTATACAGGTTTCAGTTTAAACACACACTTTCTCTTTTAGGTTTTTCTATTTGTACCCAATTTAGTAATCTATGAAAGCCTGTTTCCGCCACAAAGATAATTGTGAATTTATTCAATTGTGAGTTTAAATCGCGAGTAAATATGAGTTAACGTCTCACAATTCTGACTTTTTTCCCCTCAGAATTATGAGTTTATTTCTCACAATTATAAAATTCTTCCTCACAATTTTAATGTCTCTCAGTTCTGAAGTTAGTCACATTTCAGGTACTGCATAAAGTGGAGGTCTAAATTACGAGAGAAAAAAAGTCTGAATTATGAGATTTACACTCGTAATTGCGAAAAATAAAGTCAGAATTGTGCTTGGGGGTTAAGATGATTGGAAGGTCGTGAGTTCAAATCCCAGCACTGCCAAGCTGCGACTGTTGGGCTCTTGAGCAAGGCCCTTAACCCTCAACTGCTCAGCTGTATAAATGAGATCAATGTAAGTCGTTCTGGATAAAGGCGTCTGCCAAATACCATAAATGTAAAAGCAAAATTGTGCAATATGAACTCGCATAAATAGTCACAATTATCTTTTTTTTCTTTTTCTCCGTTGCGGAGTCTAGAGCAATTTTACTTACTACCCCCCCCCCCCCCCCCCCCACACACACACACACACAAAAAAAAGGAAGTTCCTACTTTGAACACTGGATGGCGCTATAAATAAATACACCGAATATAAAAACAAACCAACTCCCTATTACCTTTTCGCCCACTTCAAAACATTAAAGTTTTATAGGCCGTACATATACAGTAATGTTACCGGTCTTTCAGCTGGACATGGTGGCACCAAACAATTTTACAGTTAGACGTTGATTCTATATACGAATCTCTAAATCATTCTCTATTTTTTCCTCATAGTTTTCTCTTTTTCTTCTTCTTATTTTATTTTATTTTTTTACTTTCAGGTTTTCCACTGAATATCCTGTGCCTGCTTCCTCACCTGATCCAGCACTTTGACAGCCCCACAGCATTCTGCAAGGAGACAGCGGACCGCATCGCCAAAGTCTGCGCTGAGGAGAAGTCGGCCACGCTGGCCAACCTGGCGCACATGATGAGTCTGTACTCCACACACAGCTACTCACGAGACAGCACCAACTGGATCAACGTGGTTTGCCGCTACCTCCACGACGCTTTCGCAGATATCACCTTTAACCTCATAACATATCTAGCTGAGGTGAGGCCAGAACTATAGCGTCGATTTATATTCAGGGTTTTTTTGTGTGTGAAATAAATGCACTTGTAAATTCTTCTTTGAATTTCTATTTTCAGTTACTAGAGAAAGGGCTACCCAGCATGCAACAGTCTCTGCTGCAGATCATTTACAGCCTGCTGAGTCACATAGACTTGTCAGCTGCCCCTGTCAAACAGTTCAACCTCGAGATCATGAAGATCATAGGCAAATATGTACAGGTGGGTACAAAACACAACATCCTTTTTTAGGCATTTTTCATACATTATACTGATTAAAACTGAAATGTTAGAGCATCCACTATATCAGCCATGCAAAGTCCTCTCTCTTTTTACCGTTCTCAACAAATGCTTGTTGCCGTATAAATGTTTGTGTCAGTGAAGGAGTCTGCTGTTCTTTACCTATGGCAATATCTGGAATAATACGAGACAATTTTAGCAGCTTGCTGAAAGAACTATTTAAGGAAAAGTCATGTTTATTGAATTGCAAACTTTGCGATGATGGTCTTGACGTGAGATTGTAAAGAAGTGGATGTATGTAGTTAGAAAATGGGCATGTTTTAAGTTTGGCACTGTATATTCATTGTTAAAGAAAAATACTACTCAGATGGGATACAATTTCTGGGCATTGGATAAGCAATCTTTATATAAATCACAGAGGTGGGCGTGTCTTCACAACGTACGTGTGGTCGCCTAATTAAAAATGTTACATGCATCTCTTATTAATACAAACTTTATTATAAGCGCTCGTTTTAGGGCTTGTGGTCCTGAGCATTTGTAGGTCACATGACCATAACACGTACAGTGCCCTCTACTAAATATTGGCACCCTTGGTAAATATGAGCAAAGAAGGCTGTGTAACCTTGTGATCTTTTGTTTAAAAAAAAATTCACAAAAATACTCTGCTCTCATGGATATCAAACAATTGCAAACACAACACTGGTTTATCACCAAAAAAATCTTTGTTAAATATAGGTGTGCAACAGTTATTGGCTCCCTTTTAGTTGCTACTTTGTGCTACCTCCCTTTGCCAAAATAAGATTTTGGTTCGTTGTCCTGCTGGAAGATCCAACCATGGCCCATTTTACGCTTTGGCACCCCTATGAATTAATGTGAAAAAAATATATATTCCCATTGATATTTTACATTTGTTTTAGTACACCTGGGTGACTAGGAACAGGAAATTGTTCAACCATGACTTCCTGTTTCACAGGGGTATAAATGCCCTTAGTCATTCATAACAACGGGTAAGACCAAGGAATATGGATGTGATGTGCAGCAAAAGGTTGTTGAGCTTCACAAAATTGGAAGTGGCTATAAGTAAATAGCACAAGCATTGAAAATGCCCATTTCCACCATCAGGGCAATAATTAAGAAGTCCCTGTCAACTGGGAATGTTATGAAGACCATTTTTCACAGCCTTCCTTGCTCATATTTACCAAGGGTGCCAATATTATTAGTGGAGGGCACTATGTAAGATATACACTATGTAAGAGTTTTAAACTCGACCTTTACCGTTGACGTTCTGAATAAACAGTCTTACAAATCATTTTTGTCTTATTGTCATAAATGATCATCAAATCCATAACAGAGCATATGTGATTTAATCCAGAGCCCATACTGGAAAGAGGCCCAGAACATTCTGAAGTTGGTGGTGTCTCGCTCCGCCTGTTTGGTGGTACCTGACGAGGTGCAGCGCTCCTACAGTGCCGAGTCGTCAGGCTCACCCGAAATCACCTTCGCACGCATCTTCAACAACGCTTCCAAAGAGCTGCCTGGCAAAACACTAGACTTTCACTTTGACATCTCAGAGGTAAACAAATTTTTTTTTTAATTTTCCCCTAATGTGTATTAGTTCTTCCAAGATTAATAAAATGATGATGATAACTATAATAACTCTCTTTTGACCTTTAACCTCCTAGACACCCATAATAGGGCACAAGTACGGAGATCAGCGCAATGCGGCCGGTCGTAACGGAAAACCTCAGGTCATTGCCGTAACCAGGAGCACATCCTCCACATCATCTGGGTCAAACTCGAACGGCCTGGTCCCGGTCAGCTGGAAGAGACCTCAGCTGTCCCAGGTACAATGATTAAAAACTTCATTCTTTCACCTCATTTTCCCAAACCTCAAATTAGGGCCATATCACTGTAAAATATATATATATATATATATATATATATATATATATATATATATATATATATATATATATATATATTATATTATATATTATATAATATATAATATTATATTATATATATATATATATATATATTATATAATATAATATAATGTTATATAATATTATATTATATTATATTATATTATTTATATATATATATATATATATATATATATATATATATATATATAATATAATTACACACACACCAGTATGTTTACTATTTCCTTTGTTGCTTTGATTCCAGAGGAGAACTCGAGAGAAGCTGATGAACGTCCTGTCTTTGTGTGGACCAGAGACTGGCATGCCCAAAAATCCTTCAGTAAGTGTAATGACTGATTTCAGTACCATCAAGTCAGCACTTTCACATTCCCCTTGTATTGTTAGAACTGTTCTATGTAATACTCTGCTTTTCTTGCAGGTGGTGTTCTCCTCAAACGAGGACCTGGATGCAGGTGATCAGCAGACCAGCCTTATCCCGACAGTAGAGGAAGTGACACGGGAGGAGGATGGGCAGGCAGAAGACGCAGGAAGTGAGCAGCAGTTTGGTGTGTTCAAGGACTTTGACTTCCTGGATGTAGAATTGGAAGATGCTGAGGTGAGACCTGATCCTTGCGAATAGATAACATTTCAAGTTTCCTCGTTGTCCCTAATGTCTCTCGAAAGCCACAGGGAAGAAATGTGTACCATCAGTTCATTAGCAGATATTCTTATCGATAAGATTCTCTGTAGCGTAAAACGAATACCCCTAAAATCTGTCGCCTTTTATACTCATACAGACTACATGCCTGGAAATAACGATAGACATCCCTAGATTTGATCTTATTTAATAAAAGAACGTCTAAACTACGGCTTATCTGCACAGATGTTTTGGTCATGATAAAGACTTGTGGTTCGCTATAAGGCTAGCTTGCTCATGTATGTTGGAGTAGTCGTGGGAGTATAAATCTTATATTTTTACCCGTATAACACCAACCATGACCAAAGCATGACCAGCAAAACTGCACAAACTACAGTCCTGTACCATCCCACAAGTCTTTGATGCTAATATTAGTCCAAGGTAAAGACCATACAAGGCTATTTTGGTTTTGTGGCATGTGATTATTTGCTGCTTAATGCATTGTGCAGTTTTTCTTTTATTACAATTGGTCTAAACCCAGCTTTACAATATTTTGCCCGATATTGCACATCGTAAAAGGATCATCTTTGGTTGGGAGTGTGTGACGCTTACTCTCCAATTTAGTGCCTTTCTGTAGACATCCATTCCTTATTTTGTGTGTGATTTCTGTGTATGAGTGATTTTTGGATGGAAGGTAAGTAGGTGCTATGTCAAACTTTGACAGCATGCATCTTTTGTTTTTGGGCTTTCTGACTCTCGCCTCTAACGCTGCTGTTGTCTTTCCCCTTTTCTTGCGTTCAGGAGATGCAGGTAAGTTCCTGTGTCAGGATGTGGGTTGTAGAGTGCTATCACTCCTTGCTTAGTGATCAGTTGTACTATTTTCAGTCATAAGGTGTTTATCCCAGTAAAAAAACAAAAACCAACAAAGCCAGACAGTTCCTTGTTTCCCGGCGATTCCCTTAAACAGCCCATGTACATCTTATGGTGCATCCTTTTGATTAGGCTTAGATTCTTAGCATTTCTATATTTAAAATTTGTCTTGGGCTGGTGACTTTGCATTGTGAGATCCTAAAATTAAATGATTTATTTTCTGTATTACTGTCCAAATCTGAAAGCTAGGTGCATCATTTTATATTTGTGCTTGCTTGTGTGTGTGTGTGTGTGTGTGTGTGTGTGTGTGTGTGTATATATAATATGTATGTATACTAGGGTTGCACTGTATACCGGTACTACGGTAATATTGTGATACTAAAGCTTTAAAATACCGCCAGCGCCACTGTACTTTTTTAAACGGTAGTATCGTGTATACGGTAGTACCGTAAGTAATGTTGTGCGCGCGACAGTGCATAGTATTTTCGCTAAAATGACACGTCACTGTTTTTACAGAATACACGAAGGTTAGTGACACTTCATTTGAAACAGGGTTCATACAAGGTGCTTGAAGCGCTTGAATTTGGCTTTTTGAGATCTAAGTACCGGAAAACCTTGAAAATGGGCATTTTTATCTAGTGGAGCTTAAAAAGTGTTGAACGATAAAAAGTCAATAAATATGAGATTGCTAAATAACTTTAAAGGGAATTTTTTTTTTGATAGAACACTAATATAATCTTATCAGTCAGGATATGCCCCCCCCCAATCGCGCTCTCTCTCTCTCTCTCTCTCTCTCTCTCTCTCCTCCTGCTATTCACGCACTCAGTTTAACAGAAACAGCTCTGGTCCTCTTTTCAGACACTTTTAGCAACTTTTTTTTTTTTAAAGCACATGGCGTAATATCTAGCGACTTTTTGGACAAACCTTGTCTACATTCTGTAGACGAGTGAGGCCAGTGCTGCCCTGCAAGCGCGAGGTCCTGCTTTCCCCCAGAGACACGCCTCTCTCTGTGGCTACTGTGTTCAGTGAGGGGCAGAGACGAGCAGCACATTCATTCACTTCTAACTGTTTCTCTGACTGATCATCTTACATGTAAATACAGCCGAAATCACAGCACAGCCACGATCTTTAACTTGTGTGTATGATGATTTTATCAGAGGAGGTTGTGGTTATAAATCCGGATTTTGTCAGTGCAGAGCAGCAGCTTGGAAGTGACCGCTGGTGAACATGTGGTCTCTTAATGTGCCACGTTTCAGTCACTGTTTCACACTCGTTCCGTTATCTGACAACCGAAACAGAAAAATACGGAAATGAGAACAGCTTTATTGGGAATTCGGCCGTATTAAAATATAGAGTGTGAGCACAGCGTCCGTACGATCCCTGTAAAATTAGCCGTGTTTGATAGTAAGCGAGCTAACGTTCTCAATTTCTTGGAGTTCTTTTCCAAATTCAGTTATTTATTCCTAATGTCGTGTTCATCCTCAGTTCTCTGAGGACAATTTCCATTTGCATGATTTCTTTGCTAGAGGGAACAATAGATGAAGTATGTGGCACATTGAATTAGTTGGATGGTTCTTGAGTTTTTCCAACAGCCAGGTATTCATTCTCATTAATGAAGTGTTCAGAGGAAAATCTGCTTCATCCGTTTTTGTCGATATCAATGTATTTCTGTAAATTTGGTTCAGTTTGTGGATTAGAAATCTAAATTGGCACCATATTGCATGGTATTGCGATAATACTCGGTATCGCAACGCTTCAGCTGGAATAGTATCGTAAGATATGTTTATGGTATTGTGACAACCCTTATGTATATACACACACACACGTGTATATGTACATGTGTTTTGGTAGATACCAAGTTTTACTATCATTATCTCTCCCTCTGTGTTGATTGTTGTGGTTGTTTTTCTTTTGTTCTTTCCTTCCATGCACATGCCTTTTCATCTCACGCTCGTTAAGAATGATATGGAGACTAAAAAGAAAGATGTTTGTTGTGTGCTGTTAATCTCTGACTGTGTCTCTGTATGCACTTTTCTCAGGGTGAGAGCATGGACAACTTTAACTGGGGCGTGCGGCGGCGCTCTCTGGACAGCATGGACAAAGGTGACACGCCGTCGCTGCAGGAGTGCCAGTACACAGGCAGCACGCCAAGCCTCAATCTGACCAACCAAGAAGATACGGATGAGTCATCTGAGGAGGAGGTACTGAGCGCTAGCCAGATTCTCACCCGCTCCAACCTAGTAAGTCCTCTACCCCCCCGTCCTATATCCGGGGCCCTTTCATTTACACGGGCCTCCGGCATGGTGTGTCTGTGCCGAGCTGGGCTTAGATGCTGCCATGTTTCAGCTGTGGGTGGTTAGACGCTTGCTTCTGCCCGTAGCTCACAAAACCCAATCATCTTCCGTCCAGTACCTTCAACCCCCCTCTTCTGCCCAGCCACTGAACATTGCCTTCCCAAAGTATCTTTCTAAACCCCTTATTTTGATTACGCTTTTTGTTCTTTGGTGGTAAGTAAAGACAAACATGAGGTGTTTTTCCTCAATCTTTTCCTTCGAGTTACTTCATTAGAACCTCTTGAATATGCATGAAATTTTGAGAGTCCCTGACAACTAATTAAAACTCTTTAATAGCATGAACTCGTCTTTGAAACAATTTGGAACATGCTTTTATTTGAGCATGACAAAGTATATCTGTTATATTTCATTGAAATCTCCAAGCTTTTCATAGACTTACTCTAACTCCTCTCTGCTTGCTATGGCGCACCAGCCGTTTTCCTGCCGAGCTTATATCGGCTGAGCTGACAGAGCAGTGGCGAAAAAGTTTGATGATCTTTTTATGCTTTGGCGTGGAAGCTTCCTTCCACTTCCTTTTCCAGCTCTTACTCTTTCCATGCTGTGTGTGAGTGACCTTAAGGTTAAGCTTTATTCTGCTAGCATGCAGCATGTCATGGTGATCTTGAGAAATTAGATATTTAGGCGGACAAATGTCGGACTAGGACGTAAATGCTAGCAAAATGCTTGCAACTAGCAGGTTTTAAGTCATGCTTATTATTACTAGTATTTGGCCAGCGATGGCATGTTTGCATGTAAGGTAACGTGACTCGGGTATATGTATATATGAACATCTAGTCTATACAGTGAACATGCTTTGGTATTTTGCTAAAAGGTTCCCCCTTTGTGTCTACTCATAGCTCAATAGTGACTCTGCTACGGATGACGCCACGTCCAATCACATGGATTCTCTACAACAATCCCAGGAGTCTTCCAGTAGCATCCTCACTGAGGAAGCTCTGCCCACCCCGATATTGCCCCGCCCAGACAGCCCTATCCATGAGACTGCGCATTCTGACAGCAATATCAGCCAGCTGCCTGAGGTGGGATCGATCAGGAGCCTCAATCAATTCTGGTGCACGGGTTCTTTCTAGCTATTGCCTTTAATCTATGCAGTGTTGCTGGTGTTTTTAGCTGGTGTGCCTTTCTTATCCTTACAGCTGTTATTAAAGGGTATCCAAGCCCCTTTTTACTTTATCGTTCGCTACCAGGGACAGTCATGGTGTTGAAGCTGTAGTGGTCTTAAACTTTGACCCTGTGCAACACCATTCCCTGTTAGCTAGCTCTCTGTGTCGAATCACTGACACAGCAAAAGTCTTCTGCTGCTTTTCCTTTTTCCTGTTTTCATAGTCATGCTGTAACTGCTTTTTTTTTTCCATACTTGTTATTGTTGCAATTGGTCAGCGATTTCTTGTTGAGTGCAGGGTTCGTACAGATGCTTGAAATTCAGACAAACGTTTAGAAGACGTTATTAATAAAATATAAGTTAGACTGCCGTTACATCAAGGGGCCAACTCATGGAAAGCATATCGCAAGATCTGCGTAAACAGTTATGATCTGTGCCAAATAACCTATGGAGACATCACTGAAATAAAATCATCGAAGCAATGTACAGCCAACTAGTGTTATGTTAACTAACATTGTTTATTTTAATGATTGAATTTACTTGAAGGTTTAAAGCGTGACATGAGTCATTAGTCACCAACTTATAACTTGTACAGACAAAATCTGTCACTTTGAACGTGACCGGGAAATGAACTGAATTTAAAATCAGCAAACTGTACGAACCCTGTGTGTGGGTGGGGCTTGCTTGTCAGTTCGGTTGATTTGGGTGAAGATTGCTATTAGGAATGACACACCTCAGGCCTGCTGTGCTAAAAATTGGATTGCGAGAATAAACAAAAGCACAGAAATTAACTGTCTAAAAGCCTCATCGGACAAACACCCTAGCCTGGAGCTGCGAGCATAGAGTGAGTATGTAGTAAAGCTTAACACACAGCATTGGGGTAGAGCAAACGATTGTGTCACTAACAAGCTTTGCATTACTTCCTACCGCATCTTACTAACACTGTCACTTAACTACCTGTTAATAGCTGCATCTGTTCCAGTAACTTTATTACAGTGCTACACAAACCACAGTGTTTATACCCTCTCCCAGCTACCCAGGTATTTAATATTCCCTAACAGAGGACTGTTTGGGGGTCTCTGGATGACCAGCTTAGGAAACCGTGCTTTACCAATATGCCACTGAAAATGCAAGCATCATGGTTTGTCCATTCTCAACCAGCAGGTGGATAAATGAATTCACAGAGAGGAACAAATCTTGGTGTGATATAGAATCTCTGTCTGTTCTTTTGTTCTAACCTTTTTCATTATTTAAAAAACAAAAATGTTTTTTTGCTGTTCATAAGAAATATGCCTAACCAGCACCTTACCTCATTTTCTAGCTTCCTAGCTCCCAATCTAATTACCCAACATATTATAAAGTTTACATGTCTATTTAATTAGCAGTGAAAATGTCATCTGTAGTCGCTTTCAGATTTGTTCCACGATGAAACTGTAAAATGTCACATCACACAACAGCCTGAAACGTTCCCAGTCAGAAAACTAATTTCTAGCATTAATACAGTCCCCTCTGAAAGTATTGGAATGGCAAGGTCAATTATTTTGTTTCTGCTATACACTGAAGACATTTGGGCTTGGAGATCAAAAGATGAATGAGACAATGGATCAGATTTTCAGCGTTCATACCTTGATATTTACGTCTAGATGTGTTAAACAATTTAGAACATGACATCTTTTCGTTTGAACCAGTCCATTTTTCATGTGATCAAAAGTATTGGAACATGTAACTGTAATGTTGTCCAAGTGTGTCCTGTTAAATTGAGTTTAAATAGTGAATAGCTCTGAATATGTGCTCTTGATTTGAGCCCTGGGTTTTGCATGTGAAGACTGCATTTGTTGTTAGAAAGGATACCAACATGAAGACCAGAACGCTGTCTATGGGAGAAAAGCAAGCCATTTTGAAGTTGAGAGATAAGGGAAAATCGATCAGAGCCATTGCGCAAACATTGGGCATAGTCGATACAACAATTTGGAATGTCCTGAAATATTTTTTATTATATTTTTGTGAGAGCTGTGAGGAAAACCCCAAAAGCAACAGTCAGTGACATCACCAACAGCCTCCACAGGGCAGGGGTGAAGCTATCACAATCCACCATTCGAAGAAGATTTCAAGAGCAGAAATATACAGGCCATATGACAAGATTCAAACCACTCATCAGCAGTAAGAGTCGGAAAGCCAGTTTGGAATTTGCAAAGAAATACAGAGAGTTCTGGGACAAGATTAACCTGCCAAAGTGATGGAAAAGCCAAAAACCCCAAAGCTGAAATTCTTATGTTGTCTCATATTAATCTTTTGATCTCAAACTTGAATGTCTTCAGTGTATAGTTGAAACAAAAGAATTGGCTTTGCTGTTCCAGTACTTTTGGAGAGGACTCTAAATGATAACTGGAAAATGAACTAGCTATCCAGTAGTCATGGATGCAGGAGGACATTTAAAAATCTGGCTGTTTGATATTCATTCAAACATTAACCAGTGCAATTAAGCTACATGAATGGGTGCCTGTTTTTAAAAAAAAAAAAAAAAAAAAAAAAAAAAGGCAGATATTTGGATACTTGAGGGACGACATTGAACCAGTCAAGAAAGTGTAAATATCTGTGATATGTTTTTGGATCCCGTGTGTCGAAGTATATCCTCGAGTACACACATTATTCATAACTGCATTAGTGGCTCTCAGTGAAAGCAAGGAGCATTGCATAGTTCCTAATTATCACATGATCCTGACACCTCTAAATTCTCAAGTCCAGTCAGTCCTAGTTCAAACCAGTCTAGTCCTAATTTTAGCCCAAGGACATCTTCCATTGTCATTCCTCCAGCTTTTAGTGTAATGAGGTCTGATTAATCTCATCAGCTTCTCCATTACTGCTATTCCCCGTAAAAGCTTTCTATAATACTAAATCCTCCTTTGGCTGACTGCCACCATGCTTTCTATTAATTCACTACACTCTTAAGAAAGGAAAAAGAAACCAGAAACTAGCAGGAAAGTTCCTGTTCCACGTATACGTGTCATTCGTCCCTAATTAAAAAGTGGGCTTTTGAATGACTTGGAGGACTCACAATTTATTGTTTGTTGCATACTTCTTGTTGATTTCAGTTCAGTTCTGTTCATGTTCAGCATGGCAAATGGAACAGCCTTGTATTTAGGTAATGTCTTTGGTCAGCTACTGAATATCAAAGTTCCTTGTCATCCTGCAGGTATCATTTTATTTTTATTTTATTTACCCTGCATTTGAACTGACTGTATGTAAATCTCATTACTAGTCCAAGGAGAGAGAGAGAGAGAGAGAGAACTGTGCTTTATTTGTGATGTCCATAGTCTAGAGGTTACATTAGCATCATAAGTGTGTGGTGATAAATTAGCTCTGTGCCTATATTTATTGATATCTCTTGTTCGCTAAAAGGAGCGGTGTCTCCAGAATGGCAGGTCTATTTTACAAATTGCTGCTTCTAAGTGTCCCCTTGCGGGTGGCCAGGATTTGACCTCTGGCTAATTGGCTTGAATTTCTCTTGCAGTAAAACGTTGTGGGGTTTTTTTTTTCTTCAGTCTTAGTCTTAAGTCAGCATTATATTTGCTTTTGACGATACATACTGTACACAAGTTGGCTGCTACATCTCTTGCTTTCTTTTCAAGCATCCTCAGAAATAATGCTACACACCCAAGTGGTGCAGCGCTCATGTAAAGAGTTTTATTTGTTTAAAAAAAAAATTAAAAATCCATGTTTCATTAAAAAAAAAAGAAAACCTCTCATCTTCCACACATATCTCCTGTCCCTTCCATCTGTGGGACTATCATAGGAGCACCACTCTGGTGGTGGATCATTCTCAGTATGGAAAAGTAACACATTAAATAACATGTCCGTATCGAGGCTGAAACACAGTGTGTACACCTGCACAGTCCGACTTTTTAGACATGCCTATTGTAGCTGTATCTTGTAAAAGCTCATCTTTTATTTGCATGAACTGATCACCAGCCAATCATCATTGTCAGTTTCTGACTACAGAACTGCTATTGGATGTTTTTGGTTTGATTTCTCTCAGTCCGGCAGTAATATTGAAGCGATTAAAAACTGTATGTAATAAACTCAAACCAGCACCACACAGTATCATGTGTCAGTGTCTCAGCCATTTTGTGAATGATCCACCAACCAAATAATAACCAGATCTGGTTAATGGTGTTCCAGTTGTGGTGGTCCATTTCCACTTGTTTGGACGGATGGGCTACAGTAAGTAGTTGTATATCTATAGCTAAAACCTTAAACCTTGACTGTTTTTGGCCGAAGTGGGGAAAATGTCCTTCCGTTATAAGACCCGAATGTATTGTTTTACTTTTTCTAAATAATATTTAATATATCAGAAATATTCCAGTAGATGCCACATGTCCATGTTATAAATAGTAGTATTTCTAACAGAGAAACATTGTCCTGCTCTTGACCGCCATTCCGTATTTACAGGACGCCAGCGTGACGGCGGTGGACGAGCTGAGCAGCAGCGTCAGCGAGGACACGGGTTTCTGCAGTGCCCCCCCTTTACCGTCAGACCCCCCAGAGCTGTGTGAGCTCCCTGACCCTCCTGATGACCCAGACCCTCCACCTCTAGGCATCGACAGTCCAACTGGCTCACTTTGTGAAGAGGAAACGGCACCGGACTCGGTGTGCGATGAAGACGTAACCCTGGCACTCAAGGAGCTCGATGAGAGGTGTGAAGAAGAAGAGGCTGACTTCTCTGGCATGTCCAGGTGAGCGAGAGCAGCAGGTGGGGCGTCTCTAATGCAATGATGTACAGCTTAATGTATCACATCTGAGAAGTACTTGCTGTGCACAGTTTGTATTAGTCATACTCTCGCCTTTTATTACTGCTCACTTTCAGGACTTCTGTTGGCTGGGTTGTTTTTGGTTGGTGAACTGTTTATCAATCCAATTTATCAATGGCATTGAGTTGATTTTCCACCCTTATGTGCACCTTCTGCTTGTGACTATAGTCAGTCTACTGCTTCCCTGGCCTCCGAAGTTGTCAGTTGACTTCGGTCATGTCCTATCATCTCATCAGCTTTGGAGTGTGATATTTCATACTTTCAGAGCCCATTAGGACCTCCTTGGCTTCTTAGCTCTAGTTGGGTTCCCTTGTTAGCATGCTAGCATGGTTAGTTCTCACTCACGGAGCTGTCTGTGAACTGTTCTTGTCACTCAGTACGGCAATCGTCGCCTCAGTCCCTCACACGAGTTTTTTTTAATACTGCCCACCATCTGATGACATTTCTCATTAACATGGTTCGAGTCATCTCTGAATGCCTTTCCAGTCCATCTTTAGGTTCCTCATGATATTGTGGCATTCATTATCAATCTCTCAGTCCCTGGTGATTGGGAGAGGGTGAAATATAATACTAGTTATATATGTAACTGTGGTTCTGTGAACACCAGATAACCCCCAGGTGTTCCCTGTCATTAGCACCAGAGCCAATTCAACAGGAACTCTGAGTATATTTTTTATATATATATATATATATATATTTAAAAAAAAAATTTTTGAAGGTATCCAGGTGATTTTGACTGCTTATAGTGTTTATTCGTTTCTTATAGAACCATAGTTACATACATAACTAGTGTTTACAGCCTGTATTAATCATTTTACCATTTCGTGATTAGTTTGGCTCTGTATTCGGGTCTCTGGTACACTTAAGTGGCCGAAACATATTCCTTATGACAAGTACATTAAGAGCTTACATCAGCGACACAGGCATGGATTATGAGTTGGTGTGATGCAGTACAATTTGTCGCCTCAAAGTGGATTATTTATTTTATTATTCAGGATACCTTCTGACCAATCAGATTTGAGAGTTCAGCAGCACTGTGGTGTATAAACTGATCTAAAACCTGTGACTTTTTTTTTTGAACATGCAGAGGGGCAGTTGTAATATTATTAAACAAACAAGATTAGTTTTATTTTGTTAATTAGTTTTTATTTATTGTACGTTTTCTGAGATCTGCTCCATCATACCGTTGGCAGAGTTATTATTTTAGGGGAGTCCTAGCTGTGCTTATGTTTGGCTCTAGTCCTGGTTCAGCTTTGGCACCAGGACATTGGTTTCAAGGTTGGCCAGTTTTTTTGTTTTGTTTTTGTTGTTGTTTTTTTCTCCCGAACTTCAGCTTTCAGCAAATAAGTCGATGTGACGTTATGCCGACCTAGCACAGATGGCATTCGTCCCTGTGCTGCAATAAAAATGCTAAAGCAAAATGCTTTCCATAAATTGTTTGCCCTCTCAGAGGGCAAACATTGATTAACATCATTGATTAACGGCATGCACTCCAGTTTTAACTCGTGTTCTAGTGTAGCGTAGGAAGCAAGGGTCTATCTCTGCTCTATCCGGCTGTAACGTGTGCCGGAGATCCGTTTCACACGTTGAAAACTGCCTCCGTGTGCATTTGCATACGGCATGGGGGTGGGGTGAAGGTAATGTAAAACCATTTATAACGCAGTACAGTAAGGCTCACGGTGAGTGAGAGACGGAGGGGGATAGAGAGGGAGAAAAAAAACAGGAAGCATGGAAAGATGAAGTGAACAACAGAAGAGGCAGTGAGTATGAAGACTGCAGAGAGAGAAAGAGAGAGAGTGAGTGCATGCCAAAGAGAGAGCGGTGCTGGGGTAGAGTGACGAGAGGAGGCTGCTGGTGAGGATGAGAATGAAGATGAAGACGGTGTCCTTCATGCCACTCAACAACGCAGGGTTTAAATACTTCTACTCCGTCTGCTTTATCAAGATCTTTGGCCCCTCTGGGCAGTAAGTGTGTGTGTGTCTGTGTTTGTGAGAGTGCTCATGTGGGAGAGAGATGTAGAGATGTTTTTCTTTTTCCTCTGCGGCACGTCCGGACTGAAACTACATTGCAGTGCAGAGCATCTGCAGTGGGAACAGGAGAAGAGGGGGAGGGGCTAGAGTGGGGTTGGGGTTGTGAGGAAAGGAGGTGAGGGAAAGAGAGAGAAAGTCTAGGGGGCAGTGTGGAGTCAGAGAGAAACAAAGCTTGCTGTCAGGTTTGTGTTTAGTTTTTAGTTTAGTTTTTTTCCTCTGTGATGAATTGTATCAGAGTGTGTATGAGAGATATGGATACGAGGAAAAAGAGAAAGAATGTGTGAGAGATATTAGTTAGTGAGAAGAACCTGTCTTTGGTGCTGATTTGTGTGTGTGTGTGTGTGTGTGTGTGTGTGTCTGTGTGTGCAGTCAGGATGAGGGTGATGCCGAAGGTTTCCCTGAGCTCGAGTCCTCTCCACCCCCGTCTCCTTTTCTCTCTGCCATCCTGGCAGCATTCCAGCCCGTCACCTATGATGACGAGGAGGACGCCTGGCGTTGCCACGTCAACCAGATGTTATCCGATACGGACGGATCCTGTGCCGTCTACACTTTTCATGTATTCTCTCGTCTTTTCCAGGTGTGTGTGTGTGTTCGTTTTTTATAGCCAGCATCTAGCTTGCACTGATTTTGACACGTGTGTAAATATTTACATACATACAATACTGTTTTCTCCCCCCTGCTTTCTCTAGCACATGCAAAGAAAATTCGACTCGATTACCCACGCTTCAGTACGTTTTCTCGGTGATGGGCTCCAGCGAATGGGAAACCAGTTCCTCAGCTCCCTTGAGGTCATGACCTCCTGTTCGCAGTGTCCTACAGTCTTACTGGATGCAGAGACCGTGAGTTTGAGGCATCTTACAGCTTATGTTTGAGATGTCATTCTAAATCTGCATGGAAAGGGTAATAAGTAATTCATATTCAACAACAGAGCGTGTGACTCACCGTCTTTGCAGTTGCAGTCTTGGCTATAACCTGAATGTCTTTTTGGGGTTTCTTAAAATTTTGAAAGGTTTTTGAATTTGAAAACCACAGTTTTTCTTTAAACATTACATATTAAAGTTAGCACCTTTTAAATGATGTCATATTTGAATACATTTACAGTTCTTTCTGTAATGTAAATAAAACGAGATACAATCCTGTTTGTCTGGGTGTGTGCTGCAGCTGGTTTCTTGTGGGCTGTTGGAGACATTAAAATTCAGTGTACTGGAGTTGCAGGAGCACCTGGACACGTACAATGGCAAAAGAGAGGCAGCTGAACAGGTGAGCATCGAGGATCTGTGCATAATATAAATATAGACCCATTCATGTCCACAAAATTTGCTCTGTCTCGTCAGAACAGCTTCAAACACCACACTATAACATACTTCACCGTGTGTTTACAAAAGGTCATAGATCTTTTTGACCCTCAAGCAAACTCCATGTTCAAGGTTGTTACAGTTGTCTTGTACTGCCTGTCTGTTGTTGCTTAAATGGTCTTCCATGCTTTCTGGATTTTTAGACCAGAGTTTAAGAGCGAGAGAATAAAGCAGGCAGATAAATATTAAATACCATGGTCACCTCTGTAGTCGTAGCTCACGGCATCAAATCATCTCGGTATCTCAGGATGTGAGTGAATTTAGCCAGCATGGGTTTCCGCTAGCACCCTCCCAGCAATCACATTTGGAAGCTAAGAATAGCCCCAGCGAGCTCCCTAATCAGTTATATGGCTAAAGGGGAGGGGAACAGAGAAATTAAAGGAGTGAGCTGATGGGAGGGTTACGGAATAGGATGAGACGCATTGGAATATCGGGCCTCTCTTCTCATTGCACTAAAACAGATCTATTTAGTATGCCTACTTCTGCTCTGTTCAGATTTACAACACACGCGCACACACACATCTACCTTAGTAACCTGCAGAGAAACACTGGACACATTCGATTTCACTTCAGATTAGCGTGGGAAATTATATGATTTTTTGGTATTTTAATATCTCTTCATAAACAAAAATATATGTGGCAAACGTAACGTTTTGCTGCGCCCTGTTTTCGTTTTGAATGTTTGTTTTTATTAGACGCTAATACCACGACTGCCGTTTTTATTTTGAATAGTGTGGAAAAGAAAATGTAGGCAGTATACTTTTAGCTTTCGTTTGACTTGATTTTGTTGTTGTTGTTGTTATCACATTAACTATTGTGTACTAGTGCAAAATAAACACCGAAATTCGATTTTTTTTTCTCTCCAGTTTGTCCGGTAAAGTTTCTTAGCGGAAAATCTGACACACGGACTATCTTCCCTTTCTTATAAATGGGCCTCCTTCATAATTACGAGTGTGGTGATATGGTGCTGTTACTGTTGCACATACTGTTGTGTATGGCTGCTTGGCTGAACCTCCTGCAGATGCGAATGGTCTAATCTTTTAATTTAATTGCTACTCTTCCCCCCCACCCCCCCCCCCCCCACCCCCGCCATATTGTTTCTTTCTCCACAGTGGTTAGAGAACTGCAGAAAGACCTTTGGTGATAAAGACAGCAGCCGTCGACCAACCACTCAAGCTCAGGTAATACACACCCCCAGATCTGCACTGGCTCATCGTCGTATAGCAGAGAGCAAGGCCTGGGTTATACTTCTGCCAGAGTGTGTTTTGCGAGCACGTCAGGGGGTTGTGCGTGGAGTTGACCCTCACAAAGGATGAAGTCTGGAGGGTGGGCTAGCCCAGTGGTTAAGATGCTGGATTACTGATTGGAAGGTCGTGAGTTCAAATCCCAGCGCTACCAAGCTGCCACTGTTGGGCCCTTGAGCAAGGCCCTTGAGCCCTTGAGCAAGGCCCTTAACCCTCAACTGCTCAGTCGTATAAATGAGATTAATGTAAGTCGGTCAAATTCCGTAAATGTAAATGTAAGTCTTTATACTTGCACTCAACGTCAAGATGTCCACTAGGGGGCAGTGTCAAATGAACAACCTGATCTGTTCACTCATTCTGTTTATTTGTAGCTGTCTGTTTGGAGAGTTTTATCAGGGACGTTTTTTTAAACAACTCCACTCTGAGAAACCAACACGGAGGTTTTTAGAGAAGGAATCGCGCGTTCATATAAAATCAATGATTGTCTTCACTTTGCCACTCACTAGTGTGAACCTAGTTTTACTCTGAAACCCTTGATTAAAACCAACAGAAGAAATCACAACATTAGCAAGTCATAACATAACGTGGACACACCTCCGCCAACCAGTCAGCGCTCACATGAAAGCCCCTGGACAAACAGCCCCATAAATACACGTGACGCTCAGTTATGCAAGAGCATGTAAGTGTGTCTGAGAACCATGCGTACAGTACATACACATAAACCTCCTCTCTGTGTCATGACGCAAATACAACCCGCAGAAATATAAACCAGGCCAAAATGTTGCACGTTAATCTTTTCTGAAAACAGAAAACTAAATAAGTGCATACTTTTAATCTTGTAGTGTCTCATCTTCCTCCCTACCTCATTTCATTTTCTGTTCTTCAGATTATAATTGTTATTGGGTGTGAATCCTGAAACAATCTATTAAGAGACAGTCAGACACATGCAGCTGTGAATTTATCACTGACTCTTAAAGATGAAGGGTGGAAATGTCTACAGACCTCACAATTTCATTTTCATTCTGCATGCCTCGCCGACAATTACAAATCAATTCCTTAAGCATCTTGAAACATCGCCGTTTTGTTTTTTTATTGCCTGCTTTATGATTTTATTTTCCCCCCATGTCTGCTGAGAGGCTTAATGTATTAGGGTTTTTTTTTTTTTTCTGTTTGAAGCCTAATGAAAGTGTTACTAACACATGCACTTAAAAACCTGTCTCTAAATTAATGCATGTCGTTTATGCCACACTTCATTTTTTGACTGCTTATCCATTTTCTGATTAATTCACTTCCAGGAGGCATTATAGGACACACTTTTTGTCTGTGATGTGTTACATTGCATTCTGTATTGAATATACGATACTACATCATGTGTAAGGCAGTGGTGGCTTGGTGGGTAAGGCTCTGGGTTACTGATTAGAAGGTCAAACCCCAAGCTGCCACTGTTGGGCCCTTGAGCAAGGCCCTTAACCCTCTGTACTCCAGGGGCGCTGTATCATGGCTGACCCTGCGCTCTGACCCCAACTTCCTGGAATGTGGAGAAAAGAATTTCACTGTGCTGTGACCAATAAAGGCTCATTATCATTACATCGGTTCTACATCACCGACCATCATCATGTTTTATCCTATGTAGTGAGCATATATAGTAAATAGGAAGCCATTTTGGAATCAGCCTAACTGTATTACTCCTGCATGAATAAGCAAGATTTGTTGGTGTGTGTGTGTGTGTGTGTGTGTGTTTTGTTTTTTTGTAAGATAAAAGCAAATATAATATAGATATATAATTTATATATTTAATAATTTTTAACTCTTTATAGATTTAATTTAAAATGGATTCAGTTGACTGTTTTGGCCATTAGACCTACACACAATAACCCATAATGGAAAGGCGAAAACAAGTATTTATCATTTTTAATACATAAATTTTTTTGTACAAACACACACACATTCACATTTTTTTATTGTATTTCTTTATGTTTACTTACTTATTGAACCTGCAGCGGTCACGTACACCTCAATATCACTTCAATATCAGCATCACTATTTCAATTTCCTTTCCAGGGATTTTTTTCCTCTCTGTAAATCTCTATCTCTCTTCGGGTGTGTTGTCTGTTCTGCTTCCACTGTTTGTTGTTATTTTTGCCAAAGAAGATGTACGTCATGATCGTCTGTGAGACTCGGCTTTCTTAATTTTAATTTCACGTATCTTGCTGTGATCTTTTTTCTGATAATGATCAAGTCCTCTGCACTGTTTGTTCTCTCTCTCTCTCTCTCTATCTCTCTCTCTCTCTCTCTCTCTCTCTCTCTCTCTGTGGTTTGGAAGTTATACTCTGACTAATGTTTTTTATTCTTCGTCTCCTTCTTTTTGTTCTGTATGGTGACCTGTTCTCCCTCTTGCTTAGCAAATGGAGATTCTAGCAGTAAGTGGTTCTTGTATTCTTGACCTTTCCGTAATCATGTCATTGTGGCAAAACAACACTGATCATTCCATCCATTCATTATAAACACAAACATGTTAAGCAAATCGTTTTACACCAATCAGAGTTTTGAACCACAGTCCGCCTCTGACTCTTATCTCTTACTGCTACAAACTTTACATAGTTATATTCCCATTTTCATCTATCAATTCCTTGCCCTAAATGGATTTTGTTTTGTTTTGTTGCCCTTAGCTACTTCTGCACACATTTGCTAATGATAGTGTTACTGGGTGTGTGTGTGTGGGTTACGGAAAGGAGAATAGTAGACCTGAATAGACATGAAACTGTAATATACATTATACCGATTCTGCTTTTTCATTACTAGTCCTTCCTTTTCTTTGCTCTTTCGCTCTAGATATTCGGCAACTACGCTCTAACATTGACTTAGTTGCAGACCGCTCATTGCCATGGCATTTCCTAATCATGATTAACGTTGATTAGTGAGCATGCTCAGTCCAGGCTTTCTGTCCATGCGCTACCTGCAGAATGGGGGTTAACTCGAGGTTTCTCAACCTTTTTGGACTGTTAATATGCCTGAACTTATTTATTGTTTTATACTAGTTGAAAATTTACATTGCATTACTGTAAAGAAATGCACATGACTTCATAACGTTTATGATTCAGTTTTACTGCAGTTGTAGTATAGTAAACACTTTCACACATATTTGTATTCTTGCAGGGTAACACATCACGTTTGATTGTCATATATTACAGAGGAATAATTGTACACGCTCTTTATTTTGTACGTTTAACCAGATGTTATGAATCTGTAGTCACTGAGGACTGCTTTCACACTGCAGCTTATTGAGATCAGACGACGGTAGTCGAAACCGTGCGCATCAGCTATTGCATCCAGCCTGGATCAGTATTTTTATTCGATACACCCAAGGACTCTGAACCCCGCCTCAAACAGATGATTCACTAGTGTATTGCTCATTTTACACCAGGAATGTGTCAGGGCACCGACCAGTTGTTTCCGGGCTTCGATGTACGTGCAGTTATTTGTACAGACCATCAGATCATTATAAACATACCTTACCATCTCATAAGTTTAAGCTGCAGTCTGGTGCAAATTGGACATAGAAACTCCAAAATTAAATAAATAGCCTAGGTTGATTTAAACTTGGATAATTTTTTTAAAAACATAAACATATTTACAGTAGGTACAAATCCCATGTGACCCCCATCTGCATCTCAGGCAATCCCAATGTGAGGTTGAGAACCTTTTGGTTTTAACTCTTCCATCCATCTCTCTAACCCAGGACCTCCATCCATCCATCCATCCATCCATCCATTCATCCATCCGTCCAATCCATCCTTGTGATTATGTGGCCATGCTGCTCATGCTATTCACTGTAATAAACATATCCGTTAGTGTAATGAGGATAATAATGTTTGGTTCTGTGTCTCTGTAGGAGCTGGAGCTGTGTCGGAGGTTGTACAAGCTTCATTTTCAGCTGCTGCTGCTCTTTCAGGCCTACTGCAAACTCGTTAGCAGAGTGGAAACCATAAAGAGAGAGGCCGAGGTGTGTGTGTGTGTGTCTGCCAGAGGAAGTTGTATGATGTGTAGTATTACAATGACTACGAATGCCAATACCCACCCACTAGCTAACCACTTTCTCCTTCCTGTTGTAGTTTATAATATAGACACTTTCAATTTGTTTTTATATTATGTAAATGTAAGAAGGCTTAATAAATAAATGCATTAAAAGCCAGACACCAGCTTTCTGGCCACTCTAAATAATTAGTACATTTATTTGATAGCATTGTTATTTTGTCAGTGCGATGTAAAGTAAGGTCTGTGCGCTCAGAGCTCTCGGACTGTAGCTGTAACTAAATTATTTCTCCGAGTAAGACTGATTAACTACAGGGCTGGGCCAAGCCGTTCATCTAATCACAGATCGATGTTAACAAAGTTAGTGATCCTTAGAGACTGCACATGGTGTGTGTTCTCAGTAGAAGAAGCCACAGTACAAATATAATTAGAATAAAAATATAGTATAAAAACAGTATAATTTCTAAAGGTTTGTAGCGAGTAATCTGCTCGTCGTTAGAGAATTTTACACCGTATCTGTATGAAATGGTTGTGTTTTTGTAGGTAACCAACATGTCAGAGGAGCTCGCCATTTTGGAAAGCTGTCTGAAAGAGGCGGAGTTATTGAGCGAAGGACAGGAGGGGGTGAGCGTGTCTGCGGCAGTGCAGTCCAGCACAGAGACGGCTATCCATTCGCTGATCGAGAGCCTCCGAGCACGAGACTTCAGTTCTGCCCTCGCACAAGTCAAAGCCTTTAGGTGAACACACACACTCAAGACAAGTCACTAACTTGAGGTCACTGAAAACATATCGCTCTCACAGAACATTTAATAAGCCTTTACATCCACACGTAATCAAAGAAAGCAGCAAGTCAGAGTTAAGTTCAGACTTTGATTCAAATTGTTGATCAATTTATACGGTTCCCACTACGCACAGTGATGTCATTGACTACATTAATTGTAGCCTGGAGTTGCAGAGCAACGTGTCTGTGTGATAAATGGTACACCATTATAGTTAATAAACGCACATATTTGTAAGGTTTACTCACTGTCCCTCTGTCTCAGGTCACGTTTTGTGGCACACAAACTTGGGGCGGTGGAGAAGTTTGACTGCTGCTACTTGCTGTATTTAGTCTCGTAGCGTTTGTATCAGTGTACCTCGCCCAGAAAACATTCTGATTCACAAAAAGAAAAAAAAATGGATGCTGTGTACAATCTGATCAATACTATTTTTTTTTTCTTTTCTCTCCTCCCTCCTGTTCTTTTCTCAGATGCTTGTGGCCTAATGACATTTTTGGCAGTGAGAAGGATAACGCAGTGCAAACCTTGCTGCATATCTACTTCCGTCACCAGACGCTGGGTCAGACGGGTTGTGTAGCCGTGGTGGGGCCAAGCAGGGATCTGTCTCAGGCCAGCGGTCGCCTCATGGAGCTCAACTTGCAGATCTGCGAGGCTTTACGCCAGGCACAGAGCTCCCAGAGCCACATTTACAACCAAACACCCACTCCTGAGACCCAGATCAACTCCCACAATACAGTCCTCAGCTCAGGACTGTGAAAAGACCTTGTCAGAAGTCTAGGCTAGTGACTAGCGAGTGCGTTCCAGCAGGGAGCCGAAGTACGGTGTCTTTAGTGGGAGGGGCTAAGGGCTGGGGTATTTCTTGGCACTTCACCTTAAAGGGCTAATGGACGTGTGTGTGCGCGCGCGTGTGTGTGTGTGTGTGTGTGTGTGTGTGTGTGCGTGCAACGATTATATTGACTTTAACTGTGCTACAGACACAAATTCCTCTTCCTTTTCTTTTCCCTGCCAATTTTTGTTCTTTCTCTGAGATAACGTGCAACAGCTGTGTAAAGCACTGATGACCAGACTGAGGAAGAGATATCAGGTGATGATGATGATGCTAAACTGGGAACTTTAGCGGAACGACCTATGACCTCTGGTGTGTCTAAAAAAAAAAAAAAAAAAAAAAAAAAAAAAAAGTGTAGAGCACTGAGATGAACGGTTGTTTGGTGGTGTGGTTGCTATGGAAACAGTGTACAAGTCATATTTTAGTCATCCAACACAGAACAAGTACAAAAGATAAAGGTTTTCAAATGCATGCTTAAGAAAGTGAGAAAGCACTGCAAGAACTATTTTTTGAGAAATATATTTTTTATTAGAGCTAACAATCCTAGGTTGTAAATGTAAATGGTATTTAATGTATAATTGAGAAGCGAGGGCTCGACCCCTCAGACTCTGTATAAAGAGAGGATTAACTTTATTGACCTGCGTCGAGCAGAAACTTTAGCTTTCACTGGGTTGCTCTAACAAAACTCGTACTCTGTAACCAAATAAGTAGCCGCCTGTAGACAACCATAGACTCCGCGTGTGACGAGGCATCTGTGCGTTTGTGTGTGTTAGTGAGTGTGTGCGAGAGCGTTGCGTACGGCCGATCCTTGCACACACATTCTCACATGCACATTCGCACCTTAAAATGCGCACACAGTGCAAACTGGCTGCAACTCATTATGGAAATGTCAATAACTTATTGTACTCTGTATATATTTTAGAGAAATGTATAGTGTAAAAGCAGTATTTTTTCCCTTGTACATTTGTGTAATGCACTGTTCAACCAGAATAGAGTATGAAGCTAATGCAAAAAAAAATAAATCGATAAATAAAAATGTTTAAAAAAACAAAAAAAAAAACAGCTGTAAGAGTCACTAACAAACCTCTCTGCCCTAGATACACAGATCTAATGTTCAGCTTTTTCTTTTAACCAGCGAGTGTGGCTGGGAGCGGATGACGCTCTCTTGCCTTTTCCCAGCTGTGCTTGGACATATGCATTCCTTAATCTCCACTGTGATCTTCACGTTGGCTCGCAGTCTTCTGCCGACGCCATGCTTTAAAGTCCCTGCTGAGGGAGGAAACTGGGGGCCGGTGGTCATCCATGTTGGCTCGGTGTAATCTCCCAGACTCAGGGCTGCACTGATGATGGGTTGTTGTTGGCTCCGCTGCGCTTTTTTAAAAGCACTGTGCTTCATTTTCGCTTGGCCACACAACACGAAGCGCTTCCTTACAGCGTTGGAGGGACATGACAGTGTCACGGCACTTTTTTTCTTTTTTAAAGTCACTGTACTCATTCCTTACAGAACTTCTTTCTGTTGCTTGTCTGGTACATTTTGGATGCTGTTCTTAATTATTTAATGGATATATTATTTACCTGGAGAAAATAGTTTTTATTTAGAGGTGCATTATCCAATTTTTTTCTCATGTTCCTTTTTTTCCCCCTCTTTGTCATCTCACTCACCTGCCTTACCCTGTCCTGATTAAATAAAAAGCAAATAGAACATAGCTGTCTCCTTTGCTCTCTCTTTGTGTGGGTGTGTTTATTCGTTCCCCAAAGCATTGTGATTAAAAGCAACTATACAGTTACACTAAGCTACACTTGTGGGCTAAAACAAAATGAACTACACATGTTGAATAAATAGATATTTAAAGTGCAGTTCAACATGAATGTATAAAACACATTATCTGCACTGTGTGGTTAAGTGAAAGTGTAAGAAGTTTTGCAGTATATCTTTGAGATGATCAAGTTTACATCAAAACAACAGGGAGGGAAAAACCACTTACCTGATATTCACTGTAAAAATATGATGGGTTACAGACACTCTGGAGTAGAGGTGTGCATCAGAACTGAAATCATGTAATCCTGCTACCTATTAATCTCACAGGAAAATAAGACCAATATGGAAGCATGTGGTGCTTACTGAAGATGAATTAATTCAGTAACTTTGTTTTATCCAAGTCAGGTGCACAAAAATTCATAAGCCCACATGAAAACTTGTCACTCGTGATTTTTTTCCCTCCCCTGAAAGAATGAGAAAGTAATTGGTGTCCTTTATTTATTAAAATTTTTCACATGCTTTCATGGGTGCCATAGGCAAAAGTGGCCAAACATTTCTCTTGTGTAGCCTGACAAATTCATGATCAGGATGTTGTAATCTAAAATATAAAGCCCCTGGTTGCCTCTGCCAGCTGGTTAAGAGTTCATTTTTCAACTAGCAGTTATTTGGCATGACACACATACTTCGTTCATCACACATGGATCAGCCACATGTTCTCAAATGGAGAACAAGCCATACTTCCAGGGCAGAAGCCAGTTCCCACTAAAACCAGCCAAGCATTTAATAAAATTTAAAAGAAAAAACAAAACAAAAAAAGGGGTGGGACTACAATGTGAAATGTGCCAGTAACCAGGTGCCCTTAATCAGGTTTTGCAATGCATCAACCAAATTAGGGTCAGGAGACCACCTTTTAATAGAGACGACATTGTTGGTTAACAGAAACTTGGTAAAGTTATTGCATTTAAGTTTTCTTTTATTAAAATAAATAAGCCACCACACAAAGCACCAGTGCTGCTGTTGATTCAGATTTATTTTCACTTTTCCAAAAAAATGGTTCACTACTAGGAACTCTGTTCAACACAAGTGAACGAAAACAAAAACCATTCCAGTCTTTGGCACTGGTACAAGGCCTCCCCCTTCAAGACTACAGCTTCAGTCTCCAAGGTTGTCCCTGGTAGAGGACGAGGATAGCAGAGATCCTTGCCTAAGCATTATAGTTATAACAGCAGTGAACCGCCACTGGGATGGATTGTGTGCAGGGATCAGAGAAATGCACTAGATGATGTACTTAAAACTGAAGGTGCTGTCGCAAGAGAGTCGTTTGCCTTTGCAGCGACCACACAGGTCTTGTCGGTGTGGCCGTTTAGGATCCACATGGCGTGCTGTTCCTGGACATGTACAGCGCGCCTTCTTGCAGCTCTGAAACAAGAAAAATTGACAATCTCTCTGATCAAGCTTTTAAAAAGAAAGCATTAAGGTGGTCAGCTTACCTGACAGGTTATGTCCTCTACCCGGTATGGGTTGAAAGCCTTCTGGCACGTTCTGCAAAACTGCTTGAAATAAACCTGTAAGGCAGGACAACATTTCTGAAATGCTTATGGCCACACAACAAATGGAGGTGGAAATAAATCCTGCTGCTACCTTGTTGGTGCCCTGAACACACCACACGTAAGCGCTCTCCCAGCGAAGGTTGCAGTCTCTGCAGTGGTAGTAGCCATACTTCTGTTCCAAAAACTAAAATCAGGAGGAGAGGTGGTGGTTAGGGAGTGTGCAGGTAGACAGCAGGTAGCGCCATGTAACTACAGTTCCAAGACAATACTGGACATCAACTCTCGACCAAAGTCTTGAGACCTGGGGGTTTCCTGAGATACTGCCATCTTATGTTACAAGTAACCTGAAAGATCTGGCAGTCTGTAGCTATTCGAGCATTTCAGCAGGACGTGTACCTTTAAGCAAGATACATGGATTCAACAGGTCATGGAAAGAACTTTGATTTGCAAATCTAAATAAAGCATGTTTCACCAAGAACAGGATCCACCTGGACCAAACATCTAAAGCAGCTCACCTGGAAGCGCACTCTCCCCTTGGACTTGGGCTCACCCTGAACGCTTCTCTCATTCTCCTCATCCACTTTTATCTGCTCGCTTTCATCATCGTTTTTACCAGGACTAAGCTTTGTTGGTTCTTTTCCCTCCACACCCTCTTCCAGCTCCTCGCCCTTGTCTGTGCTCTCGGCCTCTTCTGTTCCTCCTTCGCGCTTCTGCTCCTCTTCATCGTCATCATTATCTTCCTGGTCCTGCAGAAGAGCCGCGAGTCCCCGCATGGCGATCGGGGAGTACACGGCCTGCGTGCGCGGGAACCGAACCCCGGGGCTCACCGGGCTGCCTGGAGTCTGGCCATCCGGTCTGCGCCTGCGCACTGCGTCCCTCCAGCGTGCAGCCAAAGTGCGCGGTCCAAGCGAGCATTGCACCGAGGCGTCGGCCTTCGGGTTCACCTGTACGCCCACGTCTTTGGTGTTGGCTTTGCGCAGGCGCGGTGTGAGGTTCGGGTTGATCTGCGACAGGATGGATTTGAGCTGCGCGCGGTGGTAGTTATCGAAATAGCTCTCTCCGTCGCCGTACGCGCTCAGGTAGCTCTTCTGCCGCCAGCTCTTAGGCTTCGGGCATCTGTACGAGTAAGGGTTGTACGAGGAGTAGACGTAGCTGTCGAGTGATTCGTCTCCGTACGTAGCCATTTTATTCATTTATTATTATGATTTTTTTCCGCTTAGCCACTTTACGGCGCGGATAAGGGCAAGTTAAGTAGGCGGAGAGAGAAGCGCGTTAATTAGGGTCAGGTGCACAATTACAGCCAATTAACTCTGACTTCCTGCATCAACACAGGAACTATCATCTTACTCTAATAAACAAACAAGCACACACCTGCACTGCAGCTTTATTTAACCTTTCACATGGGTTAATACATGTTTGGTAGACCTTTACACCCATATGTGCTTCTTCTCCAAACTGTAACCACAAAGTTACAATCACACAACTATATTGAATGTCTTTATATGCTGTAGTATTACAGCTTGTCTTCACTGGAACTAAGAGGCCCAAACCTGTTCCTGCATGACGATGATCCTGTGCACAAAGCGAGCTCCATGAAGACATGGTGTGTTAAGGTTGGGGTAAAAGAACTTGAGTGTCTTGCACAGAGTCCTGACCTCAACCCCTCTGAACACTTTTTAGGATGAACTGGAATGACCTCCTCACTTCTTAACATCAGTTTCTGACCTCACTAACGCTCTTATAGCTCAATGAACAAAATCCAAACAGAAATGCTCCAAAATCTAGTGGAAAGCCTTCCCAGAAGAGTCGAGCTTATTATAACAGCACAGGAGAGACTACATCTGGAATGGGATGCTCAGGTGTCCACATACTTTTGACTATATCGTGTAAGTAGTACATCCAAAACCACACATTTGTCCCAAAAGTAGTGTGGTAGAGTCCCTCCCCCCAAACCCCCCCCCCCCCCCCCCCCCCCCTTAGGCTTTCTTTAAATATAAATCATGCCTTAAAGCATAGTGGGGGATATACAGTACAGTATATTGATGAAATCCTGCAATGTACTGAGTTTAGTTATAGCGTATAAACAGTATACCTTCTCAAAGTGAATGAACTGAACAAGGTTAAATCTAAACCTTTATTAATAATGTCAGCTCAGACTGACCCCATTGTAATCTGTTCAAAAAAAGGTAATGACCCTAACGATCAAATAGTTCGATTATGTTTGTTCAGAGGGGTCAGTGGAATTTATTTCTAGTTAAAGATCTCCCTGGCTGCACAAACGTTACTGAGAACCCATGCCCTGGAGTGTACAGAATACACACAACACACGACAGCATAGAGCTGGGCACTACACACAACACACGACAGCATAGAGCTGGGCACTACACACAACACACGACAGCTTAGAGCTGGGCACTACACACAACACACGACAGCATAGAGCTGGGCAATGTGATGCTTTTATTAACAGTATACGTTCCTGACTCCCTTATCCCATTTGCGGTAAGCATATAAAGTCAGGTCAGTTCTGTATTTTAACAAAAGAAGTGCTGAACATCTTTATAAACTCCTTTATACACCTTACTTAGTACTTAAGAATCCCACTGTCCAGACATTGACTCTGGATAACAGTAGTGCATATGGAGGTTCCTCCTGGCCTGTGACTTTATTACTGAGATTCTGTATAAGGCGTTTATTTGAAGAGTCCTAAAGATGAATTCTTTATATTTGATCATATTTATAAGTGTCATTACAGTGGCATAATGAGCATTTAGGAATATGAATATATGAATTCCCAGGAAAGGGTTATCTGTTCCACTCGAAGTAAGCCTAAGCACAGATTGTCACTGAAGAAGGATCATTGTTGATATATGCGCGATTAGCCCAAGGTTAAGGTTCAAGCTGTATATCTATTCCATTGTTCTGAAACGTGCAGTGTGTTTATTAGGTCTCGTTTTGGATGAAAGGCTTCAGAGCTCTTAAAGGCTATATTACCAATGATGGGGTAATGAGGAACCAAATCTGCAATACAGCTATAATACTTCAGCAGTGATTAAGCAATTGGCATAAAAACAGTGAACAAAGGAATGTCACAATGTATTGCACAGTTCAAGCATCTGTTCACAGTGATGTCCCATTTTTGTGTGTGTGTGTGTGCGTGTGTGTCTTCTACACAGGTGTTGGGCTTCCTGTCCCTCCCTGTGTCTCCAGCTCAATGGAGTTGGGATTGTTTACGGTAACCGAACCGTACGCCGTGTCAAACGGCCCGTCTTCTTCCTCCTCCATTCTCTTGTACGTGATGCTGGTGTCATTATCGTCCCCTCCATTCAGGTCCTGCTTGCGAAGCACCTCGCTTCTGTACACGCGATACACCAGGATGATGACGGCAGCTTCGGCTGCCTGGAAGAGTGCGTAGAGCAGCGGGAACATGTACATTGCCCCCATGAGCTGTGGAGGGAAAGCCAGCTTCAGGATGGCCGTGCAGAGCTGGACGTTCTGGCAGCCCGTCTCTAGTGATACAGTGCGGCAGCTGTTGGGAGGTAGAGAGAAGAACACGGCCAGCCCGTAGCCTGCTGCGTATCCCGCCATCGGCATGAGCACGGCTACTACGTACACCGCGGGGGGGATGGTTGCTAGCAGTTCGGGCCCCAGCATGAGACCCGTCATGATGAAGAGCAGCACCAGTGTGATGAGCATCAACCACAGCGACACCTGGTGGATAAACGCGAGCGACAGGTAAAAACGCTAAGAAAGGAACTTAGCTAACTTTTATTTGATACAAACCCAGAACTCTTACAGTGATTTATATCTATCTGATCTCCAACCTGGTTTCTCACTGTTACATTTTATTATTGTATATCACTATTTAGAGGTGGGCGATATGACAAAAATATTATATCACAATATTTTAAAGATATTTTTTAACGATTCCTTAACAAGCTTTTCTTATTGATACATGATATGCATCATCATATACAGGCTTGTAACGAACTACCAGCAATACTGTATTGAATTTGTAAACAAATTAGAACTTTTGATGATACTTTAATTTAATATGCACCAAAATTCAATTCAATTTTATTTGTAATAGTGCTTTTATCAATGACTGCTGTCGCATCATCCAGGTGGATGCTACGCACTGGTGGTGGTTGAGGAGATCACCCCCCATACTATATAAAGTGCTTTGAGCGTCTAGACAAGCGCTATATAAATGTAACTGTAACTAACGTTGTCACAAAGCGGCTTTACAGAAATATATAAGGACGAAACCTTGAGAGGAACCAGACTCAAAAGGGAACCATCCTCATCTGGGTGACGCCGAATAATGCGAATATAAATATTTCCCTTCTCTAGCTGTGTAGTGTATAGTCAAAAAAGTGCTCATTGTATTAACAGGAATTTAGCTTATTTAACTTATGAGCAACTTATGAATCTATTCTATTAAGCCATTAACTGTTCAGTGATGGAGACTTGAGTGCGAAAAACTGTTCTTAACAATTGCAGTCCTAAGGCTATCCAAGGAAGAACATCTGCAGCCATCTTTAGGCTGTCTATATGGGACAGCCTCCATATGTTCCCATTCAATCTATAAAATGGGTTGAAGCAAATAAAAAAGATGCCCCTGATTAAAAACTTTAGCATAACAGATTTATATATGTACGTCTGAGTCGGCGCTGTTTATCAGAGGACATTGAGCAGAGCCATCAGAGTGACCGTGCCGCCTGCTTTTATCCACTCCCTTTAATTTACAGCGCTCTCCTCCACCCCTCCACCCCTTACCCTGTAAAACACACAAACACACACATCTTAATTCCCTTTATCACTCTGCTCTTCCTTCTTTCGTTCCATCCCTCTCTCTATCTGTCATTGACCACCAGGCCCTTATCAAGCTGTCTGTTGATAAAATTAACTGAAAGAAGAAACTCTTGTTCAGTTTTGAACATCATTTCTGTCCCAAGGCTCCTGTCTAGTTTACTGCATTACTGCATTACTATTACCTGAACTGTGTGCATGTGCAGTTCATGTTTAGGGTACTAACTTAATCCTAAGTATAGCTATTTTCATTATTCCTTAAACATAAAGGTCTGTTGGATTGTGATTGATTTGTCAAGATGACCAGAAGAACGGTTCATTCATGTGTATTGAAAAGTACTTTCTTAGGTCATCATTTGTCCAACAAATGGGACAACCTTAAGGATCTGGGTCATGTGAAGTGCCTAATATGAGATAACAAGCATATCTTGTGTAAGTGCTTTACAGACCATCACATGATGTATAAATTAAGAATAAAAAATGATGGCGCGTTCTGTTATATCAAAATAATTCATGATAAAGTTGAATATTTTCCAATAACAGCACACCCTGTAGTGTATTCTTCTTCTTATAACTCAGCAATTTGCCAACTCTAACCATTTTTTATTCATAAAAGACAGATGCAATTTCTAAATGTTTATAGTTAAATTTATATATATATATATATTTGTCTGTGATATAAGTTATTTCTGGTTATCACTTACTTTATAACATCAGTTGTTTCTCATCAGCCTTTTTCTTTTTATCATTAATAATAATAATAACAACAATAATAATAATAATAATAATAATATTTTACATTTATGGTATTTGGCAGACACTCTTATCCAGAGCAACTTACATTTATCTCCTTTATACAGGTGAGCAGTTGAGGGTTAAGGGCCTTGCTCAAGGGCCCAGCAGTGGCAGCTTGACAGTGCTGGGATGTGACCTACTCATGAATTTCTGATCAGAACTACAACTTCCCATCTTTCTCCTCTATGTCGGAGTTAATTACATAAATAATGTTACTGAGAAACCACAAAGTCCTCTATCCTGAAGATTTGTGTCAGAACAGCTTTTTTTCTGTATGTTAGGAAGGAACGACATTGGAGAAAATAATCTAAACAAAAAATAAATGCAAAATAAAAATGGACTTACAGAAAACTTTCCCATATGAATGAGACTTTTTTCTGTTGTTTATTTGTTTTAAAAATCTGTTCATGTGGCCATACAAGTGTGAATTGGATGTAACTATATAAAAAATGATTACGAAATAGAACTAGTTCATTAATATAGACTAAACCTGTCATTTGAATTACAGCCAATAGTAAAGTCAGAGGTGTGCCGTTGTAGAAAATTTATCAGCACCTTCTAGTCAGAATCTGGAATTTAACAGTGCTGTGTATAAAGTGTATAAAGATAAATTAAAAACTTAAAAGAGTACATATTCCAAATAAAATAGACAATATCCACTGCCGATTAATATATAACAATATTCACCAAATTCATTAGCAATATACACAAAGTGTGTGTGTGGACACCTGACCATCACACCCATACATGCTTCTTCCCCAAGCTTTACAGTTTCCCTTCACTGGATCTAAGAGGCCCAAACCTGTTCCAGCATGACGATGCACCTGTGCACGAAGCGAGCTCCATGAATCCATGGTGTGTTAAGGTTGGACTGAAAAAACTCGAGTGGCCTGCACAGAGTCCTCACCTCAACCCCTCTGAACACTTTTTGGATGAACTAGAACTCCGAGTGCAAAGTGGACACAAAATCTGGAATGGGATGTTCAACAGGAACATATGGATCATGTGATGGTCAAGTGTCCACAAACGTTTGAACATACACTGATCAGCCATAAGATTAAATCCACTCACAGGTGGTGTGAATAACGTCGATCATCTCGTTATAATGGCACCTATCAAGGAGTGGGATATATTAGGCAACTATGTTCTTGAAGTTGATGTGTTGGAAGCATGCCAAGGAAAAATGGGCAAGCATATCAGAGTGACTTTGACAAGGGACAAATTGTGATGGCTAGAGGACTGGGTCAGAGCATCTCCAAAACAGCAGGTCTTGTGGGGTACCTGTAGCATACAGTGTATATAGCATATTGGATAATACATATTAAATACTCAGCTTTCTCCAGGATTCCACGCAGTCATTATGTGCACACCAGACGACAGGTGCAATATTCAGTCAGTACCTGTGTATGGTGGCCATACTATTCTGTTGTACTATTTAGTGAACCTACAGCAGTACCCGGTTTGGGACGTGGCCCTGAGCCTGTTTGACGTGTCGGATGTTACCTTGAGCACGATGTCAGCGGCGCGGGGGAACCGGGACCTGAGCGCGACCCCGAGTCCGATGGGGATCAGTGTGCTGCAGACGGTGAGAGTGACGGCGCCCAGCGGCAGCAGCTGCACCACCGGCGTGTCGATCCACGCGCGACTGTACAGCCACAAACACAGGGGCATGAGCAGCAGCGCCAGCACCGTGGACGAGATGGTCATTAAAACACTGTCAACACACACACACACACACACATTACAAATGATGCCAGGCTGGTACGCTATGACCTAAATTATGAGTTGTGTTGTACCGTGAAAATAAACTTTAAATACATTATAAGTAGCTTCGTTAGTGGACACATTTTTTTAGCTGTTTTGTCTAAAATTTGCCCATTATCCAAAACACTACTACTACTAATAATTGTAATAATAACAATAATAGTAATGATGATGATGATGGGAAGAAGAAGAAGAAAACTTGGAGGAGAGGGGTGTGTTGTCTACCTGAGGTTCATCTCGCCATTGATCAGCAGGGTCATGAGGTTAGAGAGGTTGCCCCCCGGGCAGCAGCCGCACAGCAGCACCGCTACTGCGGCCACGTCGTCCAGAGAGAAGGCGAGCGCCAGCAGGAAGGCCACCAGCGGCATGATGGCGAACTGGCAGATAGCCGCGAGTAGCACCCCGACCGGTCTGCGCACGTGCTCGCCCATCTGACTGATCTCCACCGTGCAGCCGAGCCCGAGCATGGTGAAGCACAGGGTGAAGCCCACGAACACGTTCATGCTGTGGCTCAGCGGCGAGTCCCAGAACGGCACGGCCGAGCGCGCGGGTACCGCCGGCTCCACCGACGCGCTCCAACTCGCCAAGGCAACGTCCGGGATCTTGGATGCGTTCACGGCATTCCCCAGGAAGTTTAGAAACGCCGCAGTGGAGGGATCACTGCTGGAGTTCTCCATTGTGTTCTCAGATCCCGGGACAAAGCGAAGAGGAAACCCGGAGAACCTCGTAGCGACTGCGCCTTCAGCAGCGCGCGCTCATGGTGACGTGACGCTGGAGTGTGCGGGGAGTGCCTGCGCGCGTGCGCGTCCGTTAAGGCTGCAATGGCACCTCTGAGGGCACATGCATGAGCATGGAGACTTAGATAGGATGATCTAAATAATCATTCGGTGATGAGAATTAGAAAAGGTGACTTTCTGTCCTATATCATGATACGCTGAGGGTAAGTCTGTAGAATGTGTGTGTGTGTGTGTGTGTGTGAGAGAGAGAGAGAGAGAGAGAGAGAGAGACATCCAAGACTAAGGAGGTGTTTGATGTTCCATATGCAGAAGATTAATGAAGTCCACACACAAAGTCAACAATTCAAAAATCAAAAACATCACACACACTCAGTGTGTGTGAGAGAAACATCACACATGATCAGGGCAAATCCAAACCGGAGTAAATCAAAATACTGTACATGACTAGGCAAACAACAGGTCAAAGCCTCAGAACTTATGGTGAATGAGGCAAGACTTTACATTGTGCATCATTATGAACCTTTGACGAATGTTGTGTGTAAATATTTGTATAAGTCAAATCCAAGTAAACATTTATTTCATATTCACAAATAAATTAAGCTATATTTTGTACTCGTGTGTATTTTGACGAAGGTGAACCACCTGTAGCATACAAAGCACTTTCCTCATAGAGCTCATTTGCATTTGGAAACGCCCACAAACCTCCATAAAAGGTAAAGCACGCAGAGAGCTGGAAGTGCAAAATGACAATAAAACAGCTAAGGGCTTATATCTATACACAGGCAGAGTAAACCCATCCTCCTTTTATACAGCAACATTACTTTCATCTTAATTCAGGGTCTGGTCTGATTTGTCTTCATTTATGGATTTGTGTTGGCTTGCTTTCTTTAATTCTTTTTTTTTAAATATACTTAATATAGTCATTAATATGAATCACCTGGTTTCCACTAAATGTTCTTTCAATTAGTGTGTAATTAAAATACAGGGTTGTAGCTGATATTGAAGTCTTACTCTCTGAACGAGTGATCGAGTACGAGGAGAAGTTTTTGACAGAGATTACAAAGCACTTCTGTAAATCGCTCTGGATAAGGGCTTCTGATAAATAATTTAAACTTACATATTATATATGTACATACATAATCCGTATATAAAAGTGTAATAATCCATGACCGTTATATGGTTTGAAGTCGATTGAGCGTTACATTATTTCCATGTATTTTTGTGAGTAAATTGTGATGTTGTAGTGTATAATGTGATAATGTGTGTGTTGATGATTTTTTTCAGGGTGTGGCTCCTCGACTCAGTGAGGAGAAGTACTCCAGAACTGGAGAATGAGAACTAACAGTTGAGTTTGGTTAGTGATTTTACATTCAGCATCATGAACAACACAGGAAGGTGCTCAGGTGAGAGTTTTAGGATTAGAGTTGAGGATTAGAGTTAAACAGTATTAATACGTCACAACAAACTAAATTCTGTCTTACATAAGTGTCATTTATTTATGTTATTCAAGCAGCTCCTTTAGTTTCTCAGGTGTCTTTCTGTAGATTATATATATGGTAAACTATAAACTAAAGAACTCCAGATACAAAATGAATGGACATGAAAAAATCCTAATGTTGGAACAGATTCCAGATTATCAAAAGGCCATAAACTGTGCTAAATGAGTATTTACTTATGTGTGGAATATCCAGCTTAGCTTTATTTTCTATATGTTGTTGCTTGTTTAACAGCTTCATGCTGGTGGCAACATTAAACGCTAATGCTACAGTGGTGATGAATGTGTTGTCTGATCTGAGAACAGTTTTGCAGTTTATTTCGTAATGTTTCAGGCCAGAATGTGAATTGGGGAAGCTGCTCTTAGAGCAGAACAGTTTAAAGGCTCTTGTTCTCTAGACTTTTTATTAAAGTTGTTTATTAAATTTAACAAAACCGATTGAAACAGTGGAACATGCAGTAATGTAAATCCACACACAAGTGTTACTCTGAGTGTATGAGCTGATCCAACTTTGACTTGTATTTAAACAAAACACGTATAAAGACAAGGTATTTGATGTTTTACCTAAGCAACTGCATAGTTTATCTTGAAATTGATGCATGCAGCACGTTCCAAAAAAGTTGGGACAGGGGCAATTTAGGACTAATAGCGATGTGACGAGTTGAAATAAGAAGGTGATGTGAAACAGGTGAAGCAATCGTCTAATCATAGTATATAAGGAGCCTCCAAAAAAGGCTTAGTCCTTCAAGAGCAAGGATTGGTCGAGGCTCACCAATATGCCAACAGACGCATCAGCGAATAAGCCAACACTTTGAGAACAACATTCCCCAAAGACAAATCGGTCTTAATCCAGTTTTTATCATTAGCTCAATGAAGCAGGAACGGATTGAACAGCCATGTCTTTATGTCGTTTGTGTGAATAGGAGGAAGAGAGGAGCAGAGAGAGACACAGACATTCAGGTACTGAGAGAACTTTTCACTTTATGTCTTTTATCTTCATCAAGCTCCACATAAAGTTCCTATAAAGCTGTTATTGAACAAATACTAAAGATGTTTTCTCTTCATTTCTCTCAGCGTGTTCCAATGCCTGGAGATGACACATACACAGCACTGAACCCCATGACTATGTCCCCGGATTATGACACTCTGCAAGTATGTATACTGTCTTTGTGTGTGTGTGTGTGTGTGTGTGTGTATGTGTGTGTGTGTTTAGTTGTCTAAAAACGTATTTCCCCCTAGAATGGTCAAGGCTCTGCCAGTGACACTTACACAACTCTGAACCCTGCAACCATGTCCTCAATGGTCGTGATAGTCGAACACAAGTTTTAGTAGTGTGCGTAACCTCTCTCTCTCTCTCTCTCTCTCTCTCTCTCTCTCTCTCTCTCTCATATATGGTATATGACACGTTTCTTAGGAAGAATAACTAACTGCATTTAGAAACAACCAACACACAAACACGCCAGCGCATCTCCAAACACGCACCACACACGCACACTGAAAGCAATGACGCAACATGTCTTTGGATGAGTTTCCTCCACACTGTTTCCATCTTGTGCACTAACAAATCACAGTCAGCCATAGCTGCAAATGTTTCTGATTTTATTTCATCATCTCCACAATGTCCATATTTGCACACGGCCCACAAAAACCCCGCCTTCAGCACCGACCTTGATTAAAAAGGTTTCCTCTCATTAGTCATGAGTGCATCTTTTACCACACACTGCTGTCATAAGACGTGACCACTCTGTTAAATGAAACAGGATCTTTTATATGGTCTGTCCACAGCACCGTCGCTTAAGATGTTGGATTTATAGATCCATTATCCATTATATTTATTTATAAGATGTCGGGGTTAAACTCAGCATGCTTTTAGCTTACAGATATTATTATTATTAGTAATAGTAGTAGTATAAGTAGTAGTGGTAGTAGTAGTAGCCTAGTAGTAGTAGTAGTTAAAAAGATGGAGGCGACACTGACTGACTGTTTAGTAAAGTACAAGGTACACTAGTATTATGTGGACAGTCTGGAACAGGCGCATACAAAAACATGCTGCTGAGTCCTCTGCGTTGTGCAACCTGTGTGTGTGTGTGTGTGTGTGTGTGAGAGAGAGAGAGAGAGAGAGAGAGAGAGCGAGAGCGCGCTCTGTATGAATGATTCACCCTTATTGATCCGGGAATCTGCTGCAGCTTTCACACACGGTGCGTAAATCCTACTTTTTCTTCAAAATGATCTACCAAATCATGTCCAGAAATATTTACAGGTTCTGTAATGGTTCTATACAACACCATAGATTCTGCAAAGAACCTTCTCCTTGTCAAGAACCATTTTTCATTGTACAGGCTTCTTGAGTTGAGATAAATGGTTGTTTGGAGATTAAAGAAGTTCTTTATGCTTCATTATAGGTTCTTCAGAGCAGTGTATTGGTTCTTCAAGGTATCATCCCGTAACAGGTTAAAGTGAACCCTAGGCTATAAGGTTCTTTGTGGGACTGGAAAAGGTTCTCCTGACATTAGTCTTAAGAACCATACTTTGGTTTCTTAAATCACTAACTAAGGTGTTTTTTTTTTTAGAGAACTTTATGATAACATGGTTCCTTGTGGCACTTCTGCGAAGAACCATTAAAGCGCCGGTAAATAGATGGTTCTCTAAAGAACGTGAGAGTAAAAAGTTCTTTGTGCAATTTTAAAGGGTTCTCCTATGGTATCAGCTGATATCTCCTTATTGGTTCTAATTGAAATCTTTATTTTTAAGAGTGTACTATAAATCCTTTATTCCTCATACAACCTGCAATAAAACCTTAGTCTTTGACTGGACTGGACGTGAAGTCCTGACTTTATTTGCTTAGTGACAGATTTCCCCATGACCGATATTCCTGTAAGAGCTGATGAAATCTCAGACTGTAGGGGATTTAAAGGGGAAAAGAAAAGAGGAAAACACTAAACGGACTTATTGTCCTTATAGAGTTCATTAGCGCTGAGAGGTAAGGCCTCATTTTATTCGTTATTTCATGCTGTTTACTGTTAGGATCTCAGCTACACCAAGAACAGATTGGTCCTAGTTTATGGAATTACATGGGGAGAAAATGTGCATATTTTATTGCTTTTACATTTCTTACTTATCATAAGATACTGCATCTATTATGTCTATGCATAACATTTCCATATGAATTAGTGCTGTTTAAAGCTTGTTCATTGGGGATCTCTGGGATGATTTGCCTTAAAGTGTGTGTGTGTGTGTGCGTGCGTGCGCGTGCGTGCGTGCGCGTGTGATATGTCCATTTAGTGTTCTATCCTTCAGATGGACTCTCGCGGCCTCCTCGCGCTGGCGCTGATCCTTTGGTTCCGTTGCTATGGCGCCCTCTCGTGTCCGGTGCGCTGCACGTGCCACTTCGGCATCCAATCCATAGAGGCAGTGTGTCCCGACGCGGCGCTCTCGCGTTACCCTAGCGACGGTCTCCCAGGCAACACCACCTCCCTAACCATCCAGTTCACCAACCTGAGCAGCGTCTCCGCCCACGAGCTGGGAGCCACGCCCCTTCTCCAGGAGCTCCACCTACCAGGAAACACACTCAGCAGCTTACCAGAGGACCTGCTTTCTGGTCTTTATTACCTGCACACCATAGACCTTACAGGTAGGGGGGTGGGTGTATGTGTGTGCGTGTGTACCTAAGCAGGTTACACACATCGGACATCGTTTATTAATCTTTTAGTATAGTTGTGTTTAAATCTTTGCCTAAAAAATTTAGCTGGATTTACAAAGGTTTCAGAAATGCTGATTTTCTTCGTACTCACGTGCGTAGGCTGCCAAGCTGCCACTGTTGGGCCCATAACCCTCCCTGCTTCAGGGGTGCCATATCATGGCTGACCCTACGCTCTGACCCTGACTTCCTAACAAGCTGGGGTATGCAAAAATGCTGTAATGTATATGTGTAAAATAAAGGCTTCTTCTTCTTAGAATAAGTGAGCACTAAAGCTTCCATCAGCTGAGGCATTTGTTTACAGCTTACACCTCTACACAGACAGACCGGCCCGTTCTACCTTTCTACACAGCTATTTCTTTTATCATAATTGTATTTGTTTTATTTGTCCTGATCTATGGGTTTGTGTTGGCTTGCGTTCCTTGTGACTGGTTTTCACAAAATGTTCTCGATGGTGCTCTTAGTCTGTGACCTAGTGAACTAGCATGGGGATGTGTTTTTTAATAGAGACTCCAAATCACTTCTATAAGTCGCTCTGGATAAGGGCGTCTGCAAAACACTATAAAGGTAATAAAAATAAGCAGTTTAAACTCAACAGTGTAGTCCAGATATAAAAGTGCAGTAATCCATACAAATTACAGGCAGGTCTATAAGACAGTGACACAATTTAGGTAATTTTGCCCTGTACATTTCATGTGTGATGTGATTAAAGTGAGTCCCATAAACAAACATATGGACTCACCTGTATATGATTTGAAGTCAATCAGTACGTTTACATTGACGACAATAATCCGATATTAACCCGATTAAGACGATACTCTGATTAAGAAACTAGCATGTAATCCGACTAAAGTCATACTCGAAGTAAACACAAATAGAAATAAGACGTGTGGAGTATTCCTGTTTTAGTCGCATTATGGAAGTGCATTACAGACATGTACACACCTTAATCACACTATTAACGTCGTGTGGGAGTTTTCACCGCATTTTGC
The DNA here is from genome assembly GCF_023375685.1 of Ictalurus furcatus. Taxonomy (NCBI): domain Eukaryota; kingdom Metazoa; phylum Chordata; class Actinopteri; order Siluriformes; family Ictaluridae; genus Ictalurus; species Ictalurus furcatus. The sequence continues at coordinate 12,814,774 of NC_071279.1, forward strand.
GACAGGACACATACACACACGGCAGTGCTCAACCGTTTGACGGCAAACAAGAGAGCACGGCTGCGTCCCAAACCACGTACTTACCTACTGTATTGTAGTACGTGTATTTCAGCTACTATATAGTAGGTAAGTACACGGTTTGGGACGCAGCCCACGGCTTCAAGTAGCCGTCTATTTTCACATATAGCATGACAAATAATTAACTGCACTTGAAGCTTTCTTAAATTAAAAATGAAACACCCAAAACTGTATACGGTTCCATAACGAAGACCAACTGTATGTCGATACGTGAAATTCTGGAGGGAACGTCGGACGGCGTGGCGTGGGGACATAATGAAGTGTGCCGTTAATCGATCTATGTTCTATAACATGTAAAACAGGAACATGAAAGGAATATTCTAAAAGCAACTCACGTAAACACCTTAATCACAATATTGTCTTATTCAGAATAAGGTCAATAATTAGATTACTGCTGTCCATGTAAACGTAGTCACTGTTTCTTTTGAATGAATGGATTCATGAATTGCCCTGTGATGGGTTGGCACTCTGTCAAGGGTGTCCCCTGCCTTATGCCCCGAGTTCCCTGGCATAGGCTCTAGGTTCCCTGTGACCCTGTGTTGGATAAGTGGTGCAGAAAATGGATGGATGGACTCACGAATACCAAATTTCTTGTCTAAATGGAACTGTGTGAGATTCAAGAATAAATCTATTCATATCCAGCTTGATAAATGAAGCCTGTTAACTCTAAGCGAATGTGTGCATTAGTAGTACTCATACAGAGTGACAAACTCAACAGACCACACACATGAAGTAACAGTTTGGGTTAAATGAACAAACAGTGCGATATTGCAGAGAGATATAAGATTATATCATTTTGGTTGTAAATATAAATTGTCTATGTATTGGTGTGGGTTTTTCCCCTTAGGTAATCAGCTAAAGGAGCTGCCTGCTCGGGTATTCTACCATGCCCCGCTCCTCAACCTGGTTCTTAAAGACAACCGGCTCACTAGCGTCGATGTCGACTGGCTGCCCACTAACAGCAACCTCACGTGGCTCGACCTGTCAGGGAACAAGCTGAGGAAAATTCCATCTGCTCTGCTCCAGAGGCTGAGCCACCTGGAAACTCTACACTTATCACAGAACCTGCTAGAGGCACTTCCAGCTGAGAGCCTCCACTCCCTTTATGCTCTAGAGAGACTTCACCTGGACGAGAACAAACTTCACTTCCTGGACGCCAAGGCTTTTAGCCATAACGCTAACCTGACTCACTTGTTCCTTCAGAGGAACAAGCTGCAGTCTCTCCCGGGTACAGTGTTTCATGGCCTAGACCGGCTGCAGTACCTGGACCTCTCAGAGAACCAGCTGACATTCCTGACACCCGGTACGCTTGGTTTAAGGATCAGCTGGGTGGAGTTGACCTTTAACCCCTGGCATTGTGATGCTAAAATAGAGTACCTGTGGAAGAGGTTAAACAACATGGCGGTGCAGTCAGAGGTGAAGTGTGCTTCACCGGAGACGCTGAAGGACAAAGCCCTCGCAGCACTTACACGCAAAGAGCTGGGCCTGGCAGACTGAAGAAAGAAAGGATGAAGATGAGGTGGAGGAAGAAGAAAGCTGGAAATGTTTAAATGAGTGAATAGAGGAGCGAGAGTAGCGGAGGAGAGCAAGAAATAAACGAATGCAATTAGAAAATGAAAACAGAAAAGTTCAAGCACTGTAACTTCATGTTGTGTGAAACAGCAAAGTGATCAAATGGAAGAGAAAATAAATGATTAAGATGAAACAAGTCGTGTATTTGTTCAATTGTTAACTATAACCTCCCAAAATACTACAAATTGCTCCCATACATAATTGTGTGTGTATATTTTTCACAGCCTTCTTTGCTCATATTTACCAGGGGTGCCAATATTAGTGGAGGGCACTGTATCTCATCTGTGAAATGACAATAACTGACCTCTGATTATACCTTTGAAATGGCAAGAAGAAATAATGTGCAGATCAAGTTTAAGATTAATAAGATTTTTTAAAAGATAATCTTTTAAGATTATTAAAAAAAAGAAGGAGAAAAAAAAAAAAGAGTGGCATATTTAAACTTACTGTAAACATATTTAAATCCTCAACTCTGTTATTGAGACATATCGGAAACAATATCATAAAAACTAACTAGGATAAACTTATTAGACTATCATTAGAGGAACGGGAAGTCAAGTACACCTTGTAAATCAACAAGAAAATCATTTAAATGAAATATTAAGCTCATTAAATCAAAGCAACATTTCAGGATCTTGATAGAATTTTGCTATAAGCTGTAATAACGCTCATAAATATGTATCTACTGGAGTGAATTAAACATATTGTAAAACATAGCACTGAATCCAGGTACTAACAGGTCACTACCTGGAGGTTACAACTATTCCTGAGGGTTTCTACGAATTGATCACAGACCACAACATGACATTTCAGACATTTTATTTGAAATGTGAACACAGGGGGAAAAAAACTGAGCGTCATGTTTGTGGAGATATAAAAATGTTTAACAAAACTGTCCACAAAATGCTGTGGCGCGAGTGTCCTCAGGCCCAGGCCAGGCTCGGACCGACGTCCCACCAAGGCTGCCTCTCACTGTGCATGGGTTTCGCTCCGTCTTAATAAATAAGCCTTTTATTACATCAGAGCATTTAGTCATAAATATCAAAGCGTTTATAACATACATATAAATGTTATCAAAGCAATTACAAATCCAAAAAAAATTACTCCTGTATCAGCCAAAAAAACTGAAGAAAGAAATGCAGAGACCCCTGAAGCAAATAATGATGGCAACGTCAACTCTGTTGGCACAAAAAACGAAATTTATAAAATGCAAACAAAAGACACCAAAGTAATCAGAATTTCATAAATTATAGGCACTCATGTTTAAAACATCTGCAGTCTGAAGTGGCATTGCCATTCAGGTGTGGTTTTATTGATACTTGATCTCTCGCTGCGATAATGCCGTGACTCCTCATGTTCGTGCGTCGCCTTTAAGGCTAACACGTCCTGGTCCACTTCCCGTTGCTGGACCATGGTTGTGTTTTTTTTTTTTGTTGTTTTTTTTTTTGTTAAACCCATTCCATCATCAACATGATTGTGGAGACAAGCTCACAACGAGAACACTTTTCACTTTCATTTTCTTTTCCACCACACTACACATCACAATGTCATCTCATGGCCCCCCACCCATTCCCCACCCATTCCCCACCCATTCCCCACCCATTCCCCACCCCTGAGTAGGAGACAGACAGATAGACTCACCGTCTATCAGTTTGTAATATGCTTTTCTTCCCGTAACATTTAATGTTTGACATCGAATGGGTTACAATAATTTGACTGCCAAATTTGGGACAATCACAAATTGGGAAATGACACAAAGTACCCACTAGGACATACAGTAATACCCATGATCCTCCAGTCCATGATTCTACAAGGTTACAATTCAAAAACTATTAAAATGTCAACCTTGGTGTATCTCATCGTTGTTAAATAAAACCCAGTGAACCCAAACCTTTTAAAACGTACAGAGCCGATTTGTCATGGATCCGTCAAAAAAAAAAAAAAAAAAAAAAAAAACACCTTTGGAAACGTAGCTTTATAGTTGAGGTTTAACATTAACATTCATAACTAAAAATGCAAAAACCAAACAAAAGCAAATACTGAGTCGGAATATATTCTGTAAATAATTTCTTTTACATAATGATTTCTAAATAAATAATTGTCACATAAAAATGACAAGACATTCCTGCTGAAAGACACTAAGGGGTTTGATCACCATACAGCCACTTTTTTTTCTTTTTTCTTTTCTTTTTTTAAGCTATGGCCATCAAGCTACACGTGGTGAAATACCATTAGAATAGTTTCACGTAATATTCCACCCTGCCAAGATTGCAACAGGCCCGTTACAGGGAAAATAAAATATGCGTGTCGCGATAGTCGAGGGTCTCCTTCCTTCACAGGGCGCAGAAGCAGAGCGTGACAAAGTGTTTACTAGTTTATTAGAGAGAGATGGGTTTGATCTGTTCTCTCTGGAGGAGCTGTTCAGTTGGGGTGTGAGCGCAGCCCTGTGGTAGAATGTGTACATCTCAGTCAGGTTCTTTGGCATTCACTGTTTTCCAGCCAGCCATGATATGCGTATCCTCACTGATGTGAGAATTTCCTTTCAGCGCTGATTGTATGGGGATAGTACGAGTGGAACTCTTGCTCGTTCGTGTTGCTCGGTAAAGTGCCAGGTCGGACAGTCCGTCTCTGTGCTGCAGGCTTCTCAGTAGCAGCCCTCTCTCCAGCTCTCATCCCTGATACCACTGTAGGTGCGAGGAACTGGCAGAGACCTAGAGGGTAAACACACACCCTCATGGAATTAGGATAACGCAGCTGAAAGCACTGCACATATGTATTGCACTTATTAGCATGTACAGTACTGCGCAAAAGTCTTAGGCACCATGGTTTTGTTTTTTTAGTACAAACTTTGTTATGGATTTTTATTTATCGAGTCAGTACAAAAAACATTTTAGATTCGCAAACATTAATTTTCCAGCACAAAATGACAAAAAATGTTTGTATGTCAGTAAAGAAAGCAGCAAATTAAAGTGGTAAGAGACACTTTTCAGACCCAAAAAAACAAACAAACAAACAAAAAAAAAACCCATAATGAAGGCTGCTGGGTTTTGCTACAAAATAAAGACGCGAGTGCAACAGTCAACGTCTCCAGAAGAACCGTGTCTTACAGCTCATTTCCTTATAAAACTGCACACGTTTCACCGGAGACTACAACCAAAAGGGTCATCAGACCAAATATTGACTTGGTTTCATTTATTACTGCTCTTTATAGTACTTTTAAAAAAAAGTAGAAACATTGAATTATATTCTTTTTTTGAAGGCATCTTTGCTCTACAGCATTTCTTTGTATGCAACTTTCGCACAGTACTCTACGTGTAAGCCTTGAGATGTTCTCCCATCGATCTCCTGAGAGCAGCGCGAACACCAAGGGATTGTATTTTAACAAAGCAGATTTCATGACTGTAGGCGGCTCCTATGTGAACGTGTTACTGGCTTTTTTAAGTGGATAAATTTCATGGCCTTGTCATGAAGTGATGGAAAACAGCTCTGTGCATCTAGACATTAAAAATATGAAGAGAATTTAATTATGAGGTGAGCTGGGAAAACCCACTGGATGTCTGCATCCAAAAATGACAGCCCATCGTTTGTTTTCTTGCTACACACAAATCTGAGAAACCGTAACCCATTTATTTCACTGCTGTCTTTCTGTAAAGATCACGATTCCTGCACAGTATAGGAACAGCTATGTTTAATTTTTCACTATACTCTGCTTGCATTTCCCCAACCTGCATTTACTCCACATTTTCTTTCATTTCTCCTTTTGGTTCAAAGTAGTTACAGTCACATGATGGACAGCTCTTGCTTTTATTTTCATGAGGAAGCGGGATTTTTTGGGGGGGGGGGGATCTTTCCAGGTGAAACGTGTAGGGTGAAGACCTCATCTGCGAGCGATCGGGTGTGTGCACACATCTATAACAAGCTGTGTGGTGTGAGAGAGGCAGCAATTCTGAGATCCTGCGAGTCGTGTAGTGTGAACTCGGTATCACAGAGCGTTGTGTGATGGAAAATGTCAAAATATCACCATGTGAAGGGTTTGCCCAGACCATCACACATACAGGTGGCAGTAATTATTAGCGGTTAGTGGTGTACAAAGATCAAGTTACAATCAAAAAAAAATTACAATTCCTTGGTGAGAGATTACAAGATAAAGTTACATAACCTGATTATTCAAAAGTATTTGGGTATCAAAAATACAAGAATATCTGAAGGTTCTTCAGGGCAGGGTTAATAGTGCATTTACTAAATGTTCAAGCTGCCATGTTTATTTATAAACATATTATAAAGTAGAAATGGTCCCAAAACATACAATATTTGTACTTTGGAGCTATACACCAGTACGCTGTGTGTGTGTGTGTGTGTGTGTGTACCTGCGCACAGGCTGGGCCAGTTTGCTGCGAGGCACAGGAAGACCCCCGGCAGCAGGGCCGCTGGGGCGAGGCAGAGCACTACGGGGCGGGGCCAGAGAGCGAGTGGGCGTGGTAGTGACTGAACCAGGATTAGACATCACCTTCATGGGCTGCCGTAGGGCGAGAGGTGATGGTGCTGCCGGCGTGCGCAACTTACTGCTAGGGGGAACTGAAGAGCAGAGAATTCCAAGAAAGAGGCATTAAAGTGATGCACAAAATCAAGTGTATTTAAGATTTAAAAAAAAAAAAACCAAAACCAGAATGCAAGCAATGTCTAAAAACCATTCATGTGGTCACTATGAATGAACTACAATGGATGGATCAGTTGTAAACCTCCAAATTACACTGGATGGACATGAATACTGAATCACACACACCACTTTTCTGTCAACACAACAGAATAATCCATGTGTAAAAGGACATCGAATCCACTAACAGACATACACACCACACCATCCGTTTATACAGACAAACCAAAAAAATTATACAAAAAAAACAAAAACAAGAAAAACCAACTCACAAGGAATCAACTGGTGTTCAATTAAAATGAATAAATGAGCTGCAATGATGTCTGATTATCACAAGCATTCATTAATTCACTATCCTCAATAAGAGTGGAGCATGCTGCTCCTCCTCCTACTAGTAGCAAAATAAAAAATAAGCAATCACACACACACAATATATAACATATATATAAATCACAATATGGAAAACAGCCAGCACCTCAGTGAATACTCACTGAAATCTGCTTCCTCTCCAAAGCAACACGAGAGAGGAACTAAAGATAGAAACAGGAGATTCTTGGGTTCAAATACATTCACAGCCAGTTGTTCACGGGCCATCGACTTCTGCGGCCCGCTAAGTGCATGTGGATGGAGTTTATTTCATGCAGAAGTGTTTTGTTTGCTTTCACAACACCTCTTTAAACTGCCCCCCTCATCGAACTTGACCTGAAGTCACCCATGTTATGGCTAAACAGACCCAGTAATGATCGATGTCAGACATATCGTTTTAAATTATCTTGCACCACCTGAAACGTCCAGGATGGAGCGGTCACTGAAGTTGAATGAATGAATAAACTAAAACATTAAAGCTACGCTGTGTAGGAATTTCTTGAGGTCATTCTTTCCTAAGTAGTACATCCGTGCACAAATGGTGTCCATATACTATTAAAGAATCATATTTAGTGCACAGAAGGTGATTTGGGACGCAGCCCTCGTTGAATTCTTGTTGAATGTGTACATTACCTGCCTCTCGCAACCTTCGGATTAAGACAGCGCGTTAGGAAATCTTCCTCAAATAGCGTTTTTCTTCCAGACAGAGAGCTTTAATATTTACGCACTTCCTCAAACAGGTATATTAACGTATTGACAGAATGTGAGGTGATGTATGGAAGAGAAAATAAACGCTGAAAAACAGACGGCGATGTTTCAATTGAAGCTCCTCGAGGCTTTTTTGTTTGTAGCTCGCGACACTCATGAGATCCCGTCAGATGGAACAGACAAACATCTCAGCGGAGTAACATATACTTCCTCACACAAATGCCAGCATGAAACCAGGAAAGCATCTCTGCAGCTATAAGAGGATCAACTTGTTAACAAGTTAACTTTCACTAAATGCAAAATAAATAAATACATAAATAATCATACTTTCAGCTAGTACTACATTTCAAATTCCTGACAGACTGACAGACTATATGATAATGTATTCAAACCAATGACTGTCTATAGGAGTGGAGAACATGGCGCCATTTACTCCCATTGGGTGTTTATGAAGCCTTGCGCAGTGGGTCAGAACATGAGCCATAGCATGAACAGACAGCTGCTCAGACAGAAGGCCCGTCTCTCGCCTTCACATAGTGATCTTGGACACGCCCCTACTTCATTCCAGCAGTCCTCACGCTGAGAGCTTTTACCTCAAGTGCAACTTAAGATGGCGCATTGAACACTATCTCAAAGTAGTAAGTACAGCGTTATTAGTGAATATGTAAAATGCTAAACTGTAGCCGTATGATTTCCACAGTCGTATCGATTTTACCGTCGACAGTAAAAGATTTTAGAGCTTTCAGTCATGACTTGCTGAGTGACCATTTGGCTAATCTTATGTTAATCAAAGTAAGTACAAGTAGCTAATGTAATGTACTAACTGAAAATATCATTCTAAACAGCAGTCAACATTTACACTCAACACAACATTTTTTTTTGGTTTTTGGGGCCCATCGCTCTCCACACTTCTCATCTAGCTTGGAAACCTGCAGTAAATTACCCATCTGAATAGAGAAGTCTGCTGAATTGTGCTCCTCTTGTTCTGTCGATGGAATTGGTTTTTTTTAAAAAAAAGAAGTAACTGGTTAAACTTATCAGGCTCGCTGTATTCGCTAATGTCATACAGTCAATAGAAAATTGTATAGGAACAGAAATGTAGCTAGAGTTAGCTGCCTTGGTTAACACCATCATTTCGTTCACTTGTACAACGAACTAGTTTAGTCAACAAAATGAGCAACACACAGGAAAAAGGGTCTGTTTACAGTAAAACAAGACATGGCTTTATTACACAACTGTCAAGAAGTTCAGGTGTGTGTTGATAAGTGCGTGTGTCTTCATGAGGCTTCACTGTCATGTCCAAAACCACCGTCACCTCATTAACCACGCCCCTTTTAAACACACTTATCTTAAGAAAAAACACTGGAGGAGGAGATATCAAAAAAATTATTTGTGAAGATGGAGCTTGTAATGTAATTTGAGCTTTCCCCCATTCACGAACATGGAAATGGGAGGGGTTAAATATACTGTACTGCAACCAGCCACTAGAGGGCCTCAGAGATATTTTGGCATCACCAACATCCACTCATACACAATCATTATTCCACAGATAGCCATCATGACTTCATAACCATCAGATCAGGAACTTCTTCAAAAGTCCCTGAACTCACTGACGGAGAGCTTCTACCACCACAATATTAACTCAAAACAACTTCCTGATAACCCAGTGGCCAGGAGTAGGCTGTGTATAAATCCAGGCTTCAGCTATCGATTGTTTTACCTCGTAGAGACGTGGGGCTCTGCAGCCGCTCTTTGGGTTTCGGGGAGGCGCGCGCCGGCCCGGAGAGCCTTTGGTGCTGCGCTGCTGGGAGACAATCAGGAATCATGGTCTGATTCAGGCTGGCCTAAGGTCAGCGTTTAACAGAGTAACCATCGACACACTGATTCAGGATCAGTAAATAACATCATGTTAAAGAGGACAGCCTATAGAGGGACAGCCAGCCAGCCAGCATGGGGTTTTAATCTGATGAAGCAAAGTGAGGGAGCCATGCTTCCACTAGACACAGAGGAAAAACCGTTATCTAGCCAAGGAGTCACTGCCCACTAGAGGGCGCCACAGAAAAGGAAATCATTTCACCAAGAGAGGAAGTGCCAATAACATAGCCAAGCTACCTTTAGAGAGGAAAAAGAAAGGTAGGGTACAGGGACAAGGACGGCATGCTAAACAATAGCAAGTGGAAGAAAGAGAAGGATAGAAATAACATGGGACGTTCCACCGATAACACACTTAAATTTCGGCATTTGACAAAAGTACCTATAGAGTCCTGTAGGCGTGTGTATACTACGTTTATCAGTCAAATGAGCATTACAATCCAACGTTACTGCGTGCTGAGATCAGCTGTCTAGCATTTACAAAGACTATTTTATTTCTGCTTACAGCATCGATTATTCTCAAGACTCTACAGTCAGTCTGTGTCCTAACAGCTTTCCTTCACGTTATTACTAAATGAAGCATTGTGACGTTTAAAGACAAATTAATGTTAATTACATTTCTAAAATCTTTTCCAGAAAATTAACACGATAAATAGTGCCATGAATTAAGTGACATGAAAGAAAGGAGTACAGAATGTGGCAGTACAGAAGAAAAGGTACTGAGTATGTAGCTAAGAAATTATAGTAATTATAGATAGTAATATTTAAAGTTATGCAGAGAAGTGCTCCAATAGCCAAAGGTGAAGAATAACACTTGAATTCACTGGATGAGTACATTTTAAATACCACCCACCCCCTCAGGAAAGTGCTAATTGTGATTTTGTTTTCAATTTGAATCTGTGGAAAACATGATTTGTTTCATGTTTCAGTTTTCATCGCTGATTCTCTCTTTAGTATAAACAGAAAATTCATCAGCAGCAATTTGCAGAATAAGTGGCACTCGTGTGTATGTACTGAACAGCAGACAGAAATTAATTTATTTAGTTAATCTGACTGTGAGGTGCATATACCCTCACAGTCCACTTTATTAGGAACACCTGTATACCTTCTCATTTGTGCGATTACCTAATCGGCCAATCATGTGGCAGCAGCATAATGCGTAACATAATGCAGATACAAGTCAGTTAATGTTCACGTCAAACATCAACGGAGAAAAAGTGTGATCTCTGTGACTTTAACCATGGCAGGGATGTTAGTACCAGATGGGCTGATTTGAGTATTTCAGAAACTGCTGGGATTTACACACACACCCCCCCTAGAGTTTAGGCTGTACAGAATGTTGCAAAAAACAAAAAGCACTGAGTGAGCAGTTATACATTTTATGGATTGTGCTGCTGCCACATGATTTGCTGACTGGATAATTACATAAATGAGCATAATGTTCCTAATAAAGTGGACAGTGAGTGTACATGTACTCACTTTATGTCTGTGTCCATACTCTCTAGCAGAATGCAGCAAACAGGTAATAGTGTATGTCAATGGCCATGACCTTTGGTGTGCAACTTACTATCTGATTGACCCATGTGTGTGTGTGTTCACTCACTGGTTGACTGGCTCTGGTGTCGTGGGGATCCGTTTGGCACTTGCAGGTTGGACTCACAGCTGCGGCTGTTTTTGACAGGTTCGGCTGCAGGGCCGGAGCTGGAACGTGTTAGGTTTGGAAGACTGCGCCGTAATTTCTCTACACACACATATATACGTACACACACACACACAGACACAGGCACACAGCAAAGATCAGAGGCATCAGAAGTATTACGCACATTCCCAGGTTTCGGCTATAAATGTATAAACACTGTAATTGCTTTTGCTGCTATTAAACATTTTCCCTTCCCATCAGTAAAAACGTGCTCAAAACATGTCGAACCCCGCCTACCTTCGTTCTTGATGGAGTTTGTGTGGATTTCATGGGCATGGCCCTGCAGTGAGAGACGGGGCTGCTGCAGGCGGCTCATGACCGGCTGTGGCGAGGCACGGGTGGGTGAACGCGAGCGTGGAGAGTGGCGAGGTGAGACACGGGGTGAGACGCGAGGCGAGGGGCTAAAGCGTGTGATGGGTGGGTGGTGGTAGGCCATGGGCATTGCTGCCTCCTCGTCATCCTCCAGACTCTGTGCGTCCAGCTCCTGATCGCTGAGCGTGCCACGCCTCAGGGACTGGCATGACGAGCCTGAGCTGCGACGTGACGCTGTGGCAGCGTAATCCTGACGTAGGCCTGGTGACACACACAGCACGAGGAGTTTTATACAACACCGTACGATCACAAGCGAAGGGTGATCAGGGAGAGAGGGAGAGACACCGATATCACAGTCCTGAAACAGGTAACAGATTTCTACAACATGCAAGCATGAAATCTGATGAATATTGTTTAAATAAAACATTCAGCAAGTTTACTATGAATAAAAAAAGGTCATCGGAGTTTGTCTTATGGCATGTTATCATCTTGGATGTTTTATGCAACATGGACAACAGAAGACTGAAGTGTTACGGTTTGGTTGCTGTGAAAATAAATCACTATGTGGCAACGGCAATGCTCAGAGCTCTAATATATGTCTTGTGTTGAAAAAGGAAAAAGAAGCTGAAGTAGCTCATCGCTAGTTAAAGCAGCAGGTGTAATTTCTTGAGCTGTATGTGAGGCGAGTTACAATTGCAATACATACATTAAAAACCACACAGGCGGAACTACATAGTTCCCCATATTATTGAAGGCATTATCTTGCTTATTACTCAAAAGCACATTTAAAAGGAATGCTTCACCCAAAAATGCTAGTAAAAGCCCGTTAGCGCAGTTAGATTCTGATTTTATCCTAGTGTTATTTTGAAACAGGATGTTTAACTGCCAGGATGTTATGTAATTAGCGCAGTCTCATGATAAAAATGTAACCCTGACTACCCCAGCTTGTCTACTTCACACAAAAATGCTTTGCTCTGTACCCAATATACTCTCTTGCCCCTGGGCCAGTCTAAAATATAAGGTCAGAGTTTTCGATTTGCTGCACAGACCATGACAGCAATCATGATGACAGCAGAAAGTAACAGAAAATGTTCAATGTTACAGAAGTCCTAAATTATAAATCTGGACAAGGCTTGGGGTTGCAAAACAATCATAATGTCAATTTGGGGGCCCAAAAACCCCACACTCACTCTCCTCCTGCATGCGGGCGAGAATCTGCACATCGGTGACATCATTGAGCTTGTAGGTGGTAGAAGATCCTACAGAGTCCTCGTCCATCTCAGAAGTACTCAGCTCACTGTCCACTGATGACTGAGGGCTTACCGCGGGGGGGTTTCTGTCCACCGAGCCACGCTGATGACCTGCAAACACACACAACAAACACAAATATAAAAACAAACAATCAGCCTCTGCTTCACTGCAGTACTTGTTGCGTTTATTTCCAAACAGCGAATGAAATATGAAGGGTTGAGGGCTTGTAGTGTTGAGATGAATGTTAACAGGCACCTGTGCTACTAGGCAGTACCAGCTGCTTGACGATAGGCACTCTGGAGGGAGTGGAGGAAGGCGAGTTGAAGCCACTGCTGTACGGGCTGTTGGCTGCGTTTGGACTGCATGAGCTTCCGTAGGCCATCTGAGGGCTGTAGGTACTGCCGTACAGACTCCGCCTCTTATTCGCTGTGGAGGAAGAAATATAGAAGAGATGGAATCATTTATGAGGAACATGAAGGTTAGGCATTGCTCTATTGATGTAATTTCCACTGAAACAGGAATTCAGGGAAGGATGCATCGAGTGGCTCCTCCCCCTTTTTAAACAGCCAATAGCGTTTAGATTAGCTAACAGCCCGGGCTAAGCCGTACTTCACAGTTACATGGATGCGAGCCCGAGCAATAACGATGCGTTGGATTCACTTGTGGAGGATTTCTCCCCACCTCCTTCATCTGTTCCAGCAGACCTCGCAGAATCTTCTACCGATGAAGAAAATGAACCTTTGGAGCAAGGCCGTATCAATTTGAGCTAAGGACAGAGGGTGACTGTTCTAACGAAGAGGCAGACGGTCACAAAGCTGTGAGCTGGCACAAATACCTCCTCCTTGCAAGTGGATGATTTCAAGCCATTTCATTCTTCACCTTCTTAACAGATGGTAAACTGAATTAAACGTGACACATATATGACCCGTGCTTGCTGATATGATCTCTCTCGCTCGCTCGACAATGACGACTTCGGCAGGGTGATTTTTATAATGTTGGGGGCCAGAGAGCATTTGATTGGACAGAAAATCTGATGAGAAGCTGAAGTGCAGAATGATGTCATCAAAATTGTTGCACCGTACTGGTAGTATAGAGCGAGACTGTAAATTTTTAACACGCAGATCTTCTAAATACAAATTGTGTCATTGTTTTGGAGTGCACCAGCTTATAGATAACCTTAAGGTTAACATAATCATACTAAAAGCCACAAAACGTACATTTTTGATTTGATGGGGATGAGACAGATATTGACATCTAAAGATAGTGAACACTTCTCTCACTGCCGCTGAATGTGTCAGCATGACCATGCGCTTAAAGTCTATTTAAGCAAATGACAGAGGCAAGACCAACACAGAAAGCCTTTATTGGTGTGTCCAGTGCTTTAACAATAGACTCTATTCACTCCATATGGGCACAACGTACCTCGCCCACACACACACACACACAATGTAGCCATTTACTATGAAACACCATGAAAAGCTTTAGTCATTTACGCTGCAGTAATGAAGCTGAACTCTTACTGAAAGTCCACTGCTAGTGGTATTAAGGCTGGCCTGGAGAGCCTAAACTCCCAAAGACTTATTGAGGCTCAGAATCATATCCCAGTAGCACTGATGGATACACTCTCACATGACTATCCACACACTCTCAGCTGGACATTCAAGAGGCCATTAGAGTCCATTTCCTTGCCTCTGCATCCTCCACACTCCTTCCACTTCCTCTGTTTTGCTACTCGACATCTCTAGTCGTCTTCTCCATCTACATTATTTAGGGACAGTGGGCTCTATAGGTCAGCTTAGAAAAAAAATAAATAAATAAAAATCACTAACACACAATCCTCTGCATGCCCAGCTCTGCTGAACAAATGGCAGGAACGTAATATTTATACATACAAATTATTTATGAAGGTCAGTACTTGGAATTAATGCTGTAATTGCTTTCACTATCAGAGTCGGGCAGAAACACACACACACACACACACACACACACACACACACACACACATATACATTATATACATACACACATACACGACAAAATCCTGATTTTATAACCGTGACGCCATCGGACAAGCCCAGCACAGACAGAGTCTGTGATAAAGTTAGAGACAACGGCTGTGCTGTGTTTTCGGCTGTATTTAGACATAAAATGTGCTGCTCCTCTCTGCCACTCACTGACCTGCGGCAGAAAGCAGGCTCTCACGCTTGCAGGGCAGCACTGGACACTCTCTTCTATGGAAAGTAGATAAGGTTTGTCCAAAAAGTTGCTAGATTTGTTGTGAGGTGCTTTTTTAAATAAAAATTAAAAGTTGCTAAAGGGCTCTGAAAAGAGCTGAAAAGGCACTGTTTCTGTTAAACTGAGTGAGTGAATTGCAAGAGGAGAGAGAGAGAGGGGGGGAAAGAGAGAGGGAGGGAGAGCGGGGCTGGGAGAGGGAGGGAGGGAGAGAGAGGGCAGGAGAGAGGGAGGGCTGCAGCAGCGAGTCATATACTGAGTGAAAGGATTGTATTTGTGTTCGATCAATAATAAACACTAAAGTTATTTAGCGATTTTGTATTTAATGACTTTTTAAGTCACTAGATAAAACACTAGATAAAAATGCCTATTTTTAAAAAGCCAAATTCAAGCGCTTCAAGCACCTTGTATGAACCCTGATTATGGGGCATGACCTCTGGCCTAAAGTTGACTAAGAGGAGTGTATGTGTTCACGTCTGTGCTTGTATATGCGTGTGTGTGTGTGTGTGTGTGTGTGTGTGTGTGTTAAAGAAGTCTAGACGGAAGATTTAACAGGAAACGGACTGACGAAAGGAGTCCTAATCTGATATTTGGGAGAAGCATAAAGACGATTGCAAAACTTCAAGAGTTATGCAAAGACATTTACTATCACAGATGAACAGAACACTGTATAAACTGTATGCAGACACTCGCAAGCACACAACGTATAATATACAACAACCAAGTCGGATATAAAAAGGTCAAAATAGACTGTCCAGTGACATCTGCCTCATATTATCTCACTGTGTCTGTGCACTAGTGCTGAGCAATATGAAGATACATGAAATGTGTGAAATTAAGCATTACTAGAATGTCACAACTGCGAGATCGTTATAGATCAAGCTAACAGCCTTTCTTTGGGGTAAAAGAAGAAAATAAGATGATGGATTACTTGCAGAAAAGGAAAAAAACCCCAACAATTTCCACATATAAGCATACAGATCCAAATACCTTCCTACAAACATAAGACCGTTGTTTCCATCCATATGTGGATTAAAATGATGGCCTTTCCAGACCAGTACAGTTAATGGCGAGGTCTCTTCTCACAGATGTTACAGTAAACCGACACAATCGGACACCATCTATCTATCTGACTGACTGTGTGTGAGACCAGAGCACGATATACATTTTAAAGAAATGGCAGGTAATATTTTGACTTGAGTAAGCAGCACAAATGAACTGGAACTGGTTTCCTCGCCTCCACAAACCCTAAGCGAATACGTCTGCAGGGTCTATTAGTGAATAAGCAGCTCGGCCTTTCTGTCTGTCCAGCTCACTGTTAAAACGCAACCGAAATAACTTGGATAAGCAAAGCACCAACCTGTTACCAAACTATTATTCTTCTTTCAAGGTAAACATAAAAATGAGCTAAAGAAGCAAAAATACTTCTTAGAATTAATATTTAGGACTTAGTGCTGAGAAAGTGCAGTAAGGTTGTTAAAGAGAAAAGCTGACAGCCACTGGGAAGAACACAGAGACCTGAAAGCAGAGTCAGAGAAAGATACAAGCACAAATGAGGGGAGGTCACATGGAGGAATATATGTGTGTGGGGGGGGGAGGTGGGAGAGAGAGAGGAAGAGGAGGAAGAGAAAGATACACAGAGAGAAAGAGGTGGGAGAGAGGAGGGGGAGGCTGTGTAAGAGTCAAGGCAGGAAACACGGATGTGGAGGAAGAGAGCAAAAAGAAATTATAGAATAAAAACAGCAAGAGTTTGACTGAGAGCACGGAATCAGAAATATAGACCAAGCATAAAAGATTGAAAAGAAAGGGAAAATGGAAAGAGGGAGGAAAGAGAGAATGTGTGTGTGTGTGTGTGTGTGTGAGAGAGAGAGAGAGATTCTCTCTCTCACACACATAAAAGGGGTTCCTTTATTAAATTCAGCCCCATCTGTACTGATGTATTTGAATCCTTTTATAAAACTATTCAATTATTAGGCTGATTATTAAAATGTGTACAACATTCTGGAGTGGTTTATTCCTGAACTTTCCATGGACAACACACGTTCGGTCAGTGTTGAATTCATTTGCAGGCCTTCTTGTTTCTCCAGTTATTAAGGTTTGGATTAAAATGAGTGACTGCACCAATACCAGTTGATACCAGCAACAAAAATGGTGGATCATTTTTACATCAGAGAAAACATCTTTCAAATATCGGATCCTGTAACAATGAGCAAAGACGGGAATTAGATTAGAAAATAAATTTCTTTTTGACACTGGAAAATGTTCAGATATAAGGAGACTCGACTTGGTTTGATTATATTATATTTATAAAGTAATGCAGTCTGAGCAAATATGACTGTAAGGACTGTGCAAGTGTAATCCGGAGTGACTCAGTTACTGTAGATCATGCTTATGCTAAAGAAAGCAAGCACTCGATCAGAAACAACCCTGGCACATGTCTGCAGACACTCGAGTACTCGACACAGGTTTGCTTTGAAATGAAACCTGTCCACAACATTGCACAATGTGTAAAATCAAAGCGCAGGACAAATGGAGTTATTGACTCCTAAAAGAAGGAACCGATTCTGAACAGCTGAAACGAGTCGTTAGTGATTCCAGACTTACTTCCTGTACTAGCCTATGTAGGTTTGTAATAAAAAGCCCCGCCTCTGGTCTTCATCGGCTGCTCGCTGACAGCAGTATACCAATCACAACACTGGGACCTCCGACCAATCAGAGCAGAGTATGCTCTCTGAAAGGAGGAGTTATGAGCACATTAAAGTGTTTTTTGATCTTGGATGCATGAAATCTATTGTATGAGAGCTTTTAAACAAAGTTAGGCACGTTTCAAAACCATAATAGGTGCACTTCAAGAGAATTCCTGCCAGTATCAATCTGATCTATCGGACATGCATCATGCACTCGCATGAGTCTCAAACCAGTTGGTGGTGAAGTTATTCATCAGCAGAATAGCTGTGTGTAAACATATTACTGTTCAGTAATAACTTCTGAACAAATACAGACTAATATTATAATGATAGTGAATATATAGTAATGGGGAAAACAAAATAATTATGAACTATACACACAGTTTAAAGCATAAATAAGTTTATAATCAAAGTTCATGCAGCTGGATATTACGTTCGAGTCCTTGTTTTTTCCTCTCCATCTTTATCCTGTCCATCTCTATTATGTTATTCAACCATAGAGCCATGCCCACTTTTATATTACACACAGGAGTGTAAAAACAAGAGACTGGTTACCATGGACTGAGTAACACAAACACAACACAACACACACACTCCCCAGACATCTTACCAGGAAAGAGAAAATTCATCTGTGACTCCGCAGCATTCAAAGGCATTCACGGCACATTAAACTCGTCTCAGTTAATTCACTTCTCTTGTTGTCAAAAACACCATGCTTTTGTCATCCTATGAACTACATAAGACCTGCAATGTCGGAATCAAAGGGCTTATAACCGACATGCGTAAACAGGAGAGATAGGGCAAATCGTTCAGGCTTCTTTTCTTTATATTAAGCAACTTACTAAAACCCAGTGGATTACAGTCGAGTGATATGAATAAAATATTGACAAATATTGCAGCATCATACATCAAGAAAGATCGTGTGAAAATTAGAGTAAATTTCGTTCAGTTCTTCGCATTAGGATGGTCATTGTAACTATTAAATCATGCTGCATGTCTACACGTTAACTTAAACAGACTAGTTTGAGCGGACAGGAAGTCCACTCAAACCACCATGGTGAGCTGAAAAGCATCTCGTCTCAACAGGAATCTGAGCAGCAGCTGTTCATGGCCAGAGATTTTACAGTTCGTACAGGATTTCGTCGAAGATTTTTTGTGATCGTCGCGCCCAAAAAAGTTTGATTTTGCTGTGGCTTTTTCAAAATATGTGGAGTTTTTGTGCTTTTTTTGGTGGAAAACTACTCAAAGTGTTGTTTGTTGGTAAACGAGACCTTTTAGCTGTACTCGTGTTCGACGCACGTGAATTGAAGAGGGCTTTTGCCTGAATGCGCGTTGTGACGACGTCACGTGACACGCCTCGGCCCGAACCTGCGGAAAATCTGCTGTAACTTTGAAAACCTGCAAGCTCCTCCGAATATTGCGACGTTTCCTTGATTTTGTGTTCATTCCTGTGATCACAAAAACACTAAATCCTGGAGGGATAATGACACTAAATCGTTTTGATGACAGACTTTGGCTCAGGCATTTCAGAATGACAAAAACAACATTTGAGATGCTGTGCGACGGTATTGGTCCGCTGGTTTTGCTTTTCTGAACCAATTATCCAATCACATGATATGTTGAGGCACATTCACAAGACTTTTTATTATTATTATTATTTTTTTTTTAAATGCACATTGAGGAATTTATTCGGTAAATGTGTTTCCATCCTAGTTAATCCGCATGCCTTCTTATCGAACAAAAAAAAATATCCGCCTCAGTTGAGCGTGCAAGTTTTTTTTATGCGCATTTTGGAGATTTTATTCACATCTGGTGTTTCTATCCAGTGTTTTGTTTTCATGTGATATCCCAAAATGAGTATAGAAATATGTAGATGGAAAGACGGCTAATGAATCTGAGGCTACAGTAGGCACAGACTCAAGAAAACCAGACAGGCGACGTTTTCTAATCTTCTTTTGTCCAATCAAGGAAATACATTAAAGTGGTCGATGAGTGTATACAGCTCTTCATCAGTCAACCATACTGATTTATTTATTTATTTATTTATTTATTTATAATCAACAACTGAGCTACCAAGCAACCAATGACTTCACCCACACATGTCCATGTGGCTACAGAAGGACGTGTGGACCATGTCCAAAATGGCACTACTTCTGATTGAGCCTGATCTCTACAGCTCGAATCTAAGTGTGTGAGCACATTGTGGAAGGTCGTGGTGGGGAACTGAATCACACCGAACGTTTGTAGACGCATGGTAGTGTTACGATCGTAACAGAGTAAAAATGGCACGGACACCTCTCCCAATGATCTGAGCTCTCCCAGAACTCCCTGACCGTTCCCTATAATTAGTGCAAGAACACACACACACACACACACACACACACACACACACATAAACACACACACACACACACACACACACACACGGATGTGCGAGCTCTTAAAGCAGAGGACAGGGTATAGTAAGCTGCCAGCCCACATGCTAAACACAGACTCAGTGAGAGGGAGATGGGAGGAAAACAGACAAAAGAACCAAAGTGGAGGAGGAGAGGAAAGGAGGAAGAACAACCTCTTTAGCAGTGAAGCCTAAAAATAAATAAATAAATAAATAAATAAATATTTTTTTTAAAAAAGCAAGTGAGGGGGAAAAAATTTTAATGAAATTCATGGGAGCGGTGCTACTTAAGCTGGGAAAAAGAGATTAGAGATAGAGAAAAGCACAAGAGATGACAGATTGGTGTGTGTGGGTGTGTGTGTGTGTGTGTGTGTGTGTGTGTGTGTGTGTGTGTAGTACCGGTCATGGTGAGGTCGAGTCTGTGGAGAAGGGAGCGTTTGGCTGACTCCATGTCAGGGCTGGGGTTGTCCAGGGCTTGTCTACACCACACGATAGGACTGAGTGCTTTCTGGAGAGGGCTGTTCAGCTTTGCCTCATACAACCTAACAAAACACACACACACACACACACGCACACGTAAGTACTACAGTGTATACTTTTATAGAGTAGGAATGCCAATCAGTCTCTGCTAGTAAAACGTCCTAATAAAGCTAACATTATAAACAGTAATGACTGATCCTAGTTCAGTATTTGCGCACAGGTTTTACTCAACAACACAATATTACATTTACCAAAGCCCATGTAGTCAGTTGAACTTAACCACTTTATATGAATTAACTGATATTTACGTTCCCACATACAGCGATTGTATCGCTGCAAGTCACCAGTCACTGTACTATGTAGTCACCAATAGGCGTTCTTACTAGCAATGCACCGAAAGGGAAATTCAGGGCAGAAACTGAGAATTCAGGATGCGTTTGGCCGAAAACCAAAAATGTAAAAAAACAAACAAACAAAACAAACAAACAAACAAAAAAAACCCATTTTAAAATAGTTTTTTTAAAAATAATTGCATTAATATTAGACTCGTCATTTTATGAATCTAATGAATGTGAATATGAAAAACTATAAACCAATAGAATGATCACACTGCTATTGAAATGAACACCAAAACAATAGTAAATATATTATTCTCCATTCAGCTCTGCAACAATCAAATTTAACAGATTTATTTTAAATCCAATTATCCAAATAATGTAGAGTTCTAGAAAACTATTATGAGATGCAAAACAGCAGTCAGGTAATGAATTAGGCCTCTGTTCTGTTTACGTAAACAGATTTCCATATGAATGAAAGATTATTGTGCAAAACCACAGCAATGGAACTAAAACCAAACCTCAAACTGTAAACGACAGATGTAGCCTCAAGTCAAGAAGAAAGGTTTGCAGGGCTACAAGAATTGTAATGTAACTGCTATACACACAGCAAACTGGACAGCTTTCTGTTTGAGCAAAAGTTGCAGGTTTGGGCGGCTGTGGCTCAGGTGGTAGAGCGGGTTGTCCACTAATTCTAGGGTTGGCGGTTCAATTCCCGGCCCACATGACTCCACATGCCAAAGTATCCTTGTGTAAGACACCGAACCCCAAGTTGCTCCCGATGGCAAGCTGGCGCCTTGCAAGGCAGCTCTGCTACCACTGGCGTGTGTGTGTGTGTGTGTGTGTGTGTGTGTGTGTGTGTGTGTGTGTGTGTGAGAATGATAACCAGTGTAAGGTTAAAAAGAGCACTATATAAAGTGCAGACCAGACCAGGTTTCTCTTCAAGAACAAAAGTTGCTCAGCTTTCTGCCAGGAGAGACGGTTCCTCTCCTCATCAAGAACATGAGATGCTGCACTGAATAGTCTCTCACTCTCTGTGCTGGTGCTTGGGGCAGATAAATACCTGCGTGCAAGGGTAAGCGTAACTGCGCTCGTTGTGGCACTGCTGCGGGTCGGGGCACTTTCCTGTAGAATTTCATCAAATCTCGTCAGGAGATGCATTCATTCATCACCTCCTGCTCTGCCTGGATCATTCCCTGTGCACGCTGCTTTTTCTCCTGCGTCAAAGTAACCTCCTTTAAATTGTGGATTTAGTAATATTGCAATGCAATGATAACTGTCGGCTTATATATTAAATATCGGTTAATCCCTAGTTCCTACTATTGGCTGCCATAGTAACGTTCATCAGTGGGTGGTGCAACTAGCAGTCCACTTTAGACAACAAACTAGTTTTCTTGCCACTAAAATGAAACATTCTGGAGCGAGAGAGCTTGTATATAAATTTCACCAGAGTAAATATGAATCATATCTTATGAGATGAAGGAGAAGCAGTCGCTGCAACCAAGTCTCTACAAATTTGTATAAAGTTAAACTTTTCTCAACTTTGTCATATCACTGGACACGCCCACACCTAGTCGCCAGCTCTCGTTGTACGAGAACGGTCTCTGGTTGTTTTGTCGCTGCGAGTCGCTGTATGTTTGATGCTACGTTCACACACACAGTGATTTTATCGCTGCGAGTCGCCAGTTGCTGTACTATGAAGTCGCAGGTAGGCGTTCCTACTACTGTATACTACAAAGTAATATGGGTGCCGCAACTAACATTCGACTTTTGACAACAAACCAGTTTACTTGCTGCTAAAATGAAACGTTCTGGTGGGAGAGCGATCTTATATAAAATTCACCAGTGTATATATGCATCATATCTTACGAGATGAAGGAGAAGTGGTGTGTGCTCGGCTGTCTTCCTGCGGCAAAAGCACAAGTGCCATGGATGACGTGCGCTCTACTGTCTTCACTCCCATAGTTAGTCGCTGCATAAAGTTAAACTTTTCTCAACTTTCCAAGTCACTGGACACGTACGTCCACATCCGTTCGCCAACAGTCGCTGTCGCTCATGTCTCCAGCTCTCATTGTAAATGAACAGTCTCCGGTCGTCAATGGTCTTGACACTGCGAGTCGCTGAATCTGTGAACGTACCTTGAACATTACCTTAAGACGAGTGACGTGACATCACAGACATGAACTCCGAGCTAAAGAATGGTGTATACTTTTCCTTTAGTGAATAGTCTGGTTTATTTACCTACAGGATCCAGAGAATGTTCAACTCTCTATAATCAATGACCTGTGTCAAATTTGGAGAAATATCGCAGGAGCTCATTTCAAGCTCTCTGACTCTCATTAATAAAATTATAGGATAAATAAACTCAGTGTGTGAGAGAGAAAAAGAGAAAGAGAGATCTTGACATGCAACTCTTCTTTAAAACTGTTACACTAGCAATGCAAAAGTCTGCTCAGAGCACTGCTTAGCTTCATGAATTAAGGACACAAGAAGCTTCTTAACTCTGGAGGCCAAACAGAACAGTTTTGATTACAGCAGCATTTCTGGCATCGGTATAGCAGCCGTCTGTCTGTTAATCCCCTGTGATGGTAATTCAGGATTACAGCATGACTCAGTAACGGAGACCGGTACTCACGCTGCATCCAATTTACCTCAGAAGTCGGAAATCAAAGTGACATCATTTTCTCTTAGAGCTATAAGGTGAGGGGGAAGAAAAAAAATACGGACCCGCCTCCATCTTGGTAACGAGCTTTTTAGATTATCCTCCTCAAATCTGTGTAGTCAGTGTTATAGATTTAACAAGCGAATATGTCTGTATTTTGATTGGTCCAAAGCAAACATTTTATACAGTGTAGAGTACAACTCATTTAAAGGGAAGATGTGCTAGCTTGTTTACTGCTGATTTGATGTCACTCCCTGAACTCGGGGTTAGGCCTGTCACGATAATTACGTCATCGTCTTATCATACGATATACGGACGTAAAGTGGCGTAAAATGGTCTTAAAATGACAATAATATAGTTTATCGCAATTATTTCTGGGACGATATATCGTCCAACAAAAGTAGTTATCGTGACAGGCCTACACAGGGTTGAGGAGACTGTCCCGAGTTTACGAGAAGGAATTCAGAGTTGAATTGACTGGCGGTTTCTTTAGTTTTTCCTAATCGGGGGGTTAGTCGAATGCGGCATCCATCTAATCCTCCTACAGACAGAGCGAGAGAGCGAGAGAGAGCGAGGACAGTATTAAGTGCTAATAATGTTAAAGGTCATTGGTGTCAGTGTGTAAATGTCAAGATAACTGGAATTGGATTTGGAAAGGAAATGTATTTTTGGAACTGGAAATATTTACATGTAAAGGGACTGTATTTCTTTAGTACTGATCTTATTACATTTATTCTTTATTGTATTTATAGCGCAAGTAGTACGTGTTTGATACATAACGGACACTGTTTTCTTTAAAAACTACAGTGCTCGCTGATGCTCAAGGTTTCAGTATTGGGTAGCGGAAAAGAAAACGTGGCACCGTGTCGTCTCTACTACCGTCGACTGCAAGATGTCTTCATGGTGATCAGTTCCTTCATGGTTATATTTCATACTACTGAATGGTTCACTTATCTGCCCTGCCTGACAAGATCGCAAGCTGCCCTCTCTGCCATCGTTATCTCATCACGTTCCACACTGAGAGACGTGTTAAACACGTAGAGTGACAAAGTAGTTTTTAAATTTCATCACTGATCTCATCGTTGAACCTTCGTCAGGCGTGGCCACAGCTGCTGCAGGGATTTCCCACATCCCCTGAGCTTCTGCCCAAATCCACACATACAAGCTCAAGTTCCATACCCGTTACTGCCACAGTGGAAAATCTGTACAAATTCTGTGGAAAGCCTTAAAATACACGCAATGGAAGTGACTGAGTTCAGACATTTCAGACACCTCAGCTCATATCTCTGGTTTCGCAGTAAAAGGGCCGTACCTTTTATAAGCATGGGTTATCTGCGAGAGTGGTCATAAAGCACCAATATACTAACATAAGTTACATATATAAGTCACAGTGAAAGGTCATGTCGAATGGCACCAAAGGACACCAACCGCGTTCCTGATCTATCCCTGCCTTTTACTGTTGAGCACCTGTTTTTGTCAGCAGCGTTGTTTAGGACAAGATGGTCGCCATGAAGCTGTCTGACCGATCTAATAATAGTTTTCTATATTCTGTCTACATCAGGGGGTCTGAAACTTTAACTGTAAAATAAAATCCCATTCACAATGTGAAATAGCAAAGATTACAAGAAAATGGTTGAATCCAGAGCTGAGCCACCCACTGTTAATGAACAGATGGATAGTACGCATATATATTATGGCTGAGATATATATATATAAATATAATATAATATAATATAATATAATATATATATATATATATATATATATATATAAAAAAAAAATCAGCCAGAACATTAAACCTATCTCCCTTGTGCCACCAAAAGAGCTCTGAGCTGTCAAGGCATGGACTCCACAAGACCTCTGAAGGTGTGCTGTGGTATCTGGCACCAAGACGTTAGCAGCAGATCTTTTAAGTCCTGTAAGTTATGAGGTGGGGCCTCCATGGATCAGACTTGTTTGTCCAGCACATCCCACAGATGCTCGATCGGATTGCGATCTGGGGAATTTGGAGGCCAAATCAACACCTTGAACTCTTAGGAATGTTCCTCAAACCGTTCCTGAACAATTTTTGCAGTGTGGCAGGGAGCATTAACTTATGTGGCGACTCAGTACCATAATCAGTGAGCCGTGATGCATTGTGTGTTCTGACACCTTTCTATCAGAGCCAGCATCAACTTTATCAGCAGTTTGTGCTACAGTAGCTCTTCTGTGGGATCGGACCAGACAAGCTAGCCTTCGCTCCACACGCGCATCAGTGAGCCTTGGGAGCCCATGACCCTGTCTCAGGTTCACCGATTGTCCTTCTTTGGACCACTTTCGGTAGGTACTAACCACAGCATACCGGGAACACCTCACAAGACCTGCTGTTTTGTAGATCTGACCCGGTCATCTAGCCATCACAATTTATCCCTTGTCAAAGTCACTCAGATCCTTACTCTTGCTCGTTACAGGTGCCATCGTAATGAGACCATCAGTGTTATTCACTTCACCGGTCAGTGGTTTTAATGTTATGGCTGATCGGTGTACAAGTGTAATGGAAACTGTCTTTCTCTCAACACAACAAAAGAAATAAATATTTACCCAGATTTGGACAAAGTGGACATATTGAGTACTAAACCTATACGGTTAGAGTTTTGTTGAACTGATGACAGTGTAACGTCTGCAGTATGTCCACAGGATGATAATACTGGGCAAATACTGGAAGAGCTTTGTTGTAGATTTGTTGAAAAACACTGAGGATTTTCACTGTATGATTACGTACGGCGAGGACATGCTGATAATCTGTGACAAGTGTATACTCATGAAACTTTTTAAAAGAAACAAATTATATATATATATATATATATATATATATATATATATATATATATATATATATATAATTTAGATATTAGGCACATTATCAAAGTATGTCCAGTAATAATTTGGCTCTCTTTTTTTTCCCCAATCATGTAATTTTTTTTTAAATTATGTATTATTCAACTCTCTCCACTCACTTAACACATTTAATTAAAATGAGAGGTCATTACACATAAGGTGACATTATTCCTGTGACCTGTAAAACTGGATAAATAACTACAACAGCTCAATAATACTTAATAATAATAATAATAATAATAATAATAATAATAATAGGCTGTGATTTCCTGATCACTGTAACAAGTATAAGCCCCCCCCTGAGGATCCCTGGACCAAGTTTCAGAGGCATGGTGCTAGAACGCCAGACTAAAATTCAGATCAACCCCAGACCAGGACATATTCAGGAATATCTGTTGCTCACTGCAGCCTCTTTCACATGCAACTGACTGCTCAGGAAAGTGACATTCGTAAAGGAGCACGCGCGCACACACACATACACACACACACAGGACAATAAAGGAGGGAGAGATGAACTAGTGCACCACCAACTAATCATTAATGACGTCATCTGTTTGAAACCCCGACCCCAGGAGTGTGATGCTTTTGGCGTTTTGTTTTCCTTGTGCTTGATGACTGGAAACAGCCGCTGTGCTAAACTCCAAAAGAATTTAAGGGTGTGATCTCTCTCGATCTCTCTCTCACACACACAGTTTTTTGACTCACCAGCTGTCTTCGTCCTCGTTCAGACAGTCCATGTCCTCGAGATCCAGGATCTCCACCTCGTCCAACACTGAGGACTCTCGGTCCTCGTTGTACTCCAGAGACTCGCGGTGGTAATACGGGCTACTTCCGGTGTTTGTGGCAGCGGGAGAGCCGTCGCAGTCATAAGCCGAGCCGTACGAGCCATGGTACGAGCGCCTGGGGCTCAAACAGCGCGAGTTCTCCAGCGGCGCCGCTCCGACGAAGCCCCGCATGCCGCCGAACCCCGCCCCGGTGAAGCCCGCCAGCCCTGCAGCCACCGCTCCCGCTGACAGCCCCGAGTCGTAGCCGGCGCTCAGCGGTCTGGCATTGCCCGCTAAGCCCCCGGTCGAAGACAGCAGCGCGGAGCGACTACGCAGCTGCTCGTTTTGCTGCTCGAGCTTCTTGACCAAGTCCTGAAGCTTCCGCACCTCCAAGTCCGCGTTGATGTTCGAGTTGATATCCTCCATCGGGAAGAAGGAGCGCTACAGCCGCGGACAAAATGGCTTCCTAACAAGTCAACAAGCTGCCCAAGTGTTAGTCCTAAAGTCTCCTAACTGTACACCGACAATGACGCAGCTGTAAAGTACGTTCCTATGCGTGTGACCGTCATCTTTCCTTAGTAGTTAAACACACGAGCGGCTTGGTCGCCATCTTTACCGTCCGTCAGTTACCAATTATGGAAAGCGGAAAAAGCTGACATGTGACGTCATCACGCAAGCAAGCAGGAACGAGCACGTTTTGGGAGTGACGGCTCACGCGAACGCGCTTTTTTCCTTTTCCTTTAAAAACAAAACAAAACAAAAAAAATACCCCAATCCATAAACAATTGGAGATGTAAACGTTTGCCCTCACACTTTTGTAGTCACTTAAATATATAATGACAGTAATTAAATAAACAAAATCAGTGCTATATAATTCTGAAAGGATTCACATACAGTATTTCTAGTATCATATATACATTTTATGACCAAATCTATGTGGACACTTGACCATCACACCCATATGTGATTCTTTCTCAAACTGCTGCTACAAAGTTGGAAGTAAACAATTGTGCAGGATGTCTTTGTATAACAAGTTCCCTTCACTGGAACTAAGAGGCCCAAACATGTTCCAGCATGACTATGATCCTGTGCACAAAGCCAGCTCCATGAAAACATGGTTTGCCAAGGGTGGAGTGAAAGAACTCTAGTGTCCTGACCTCAACCTCACTGAACACCTTTGGGATGAACTGGAACATTGACTGCACCCCAGACCTCCTCACACATCAGTACCTGTCGTCACTAATGCTCTTGTAGCTGAATGATCACAAATCCCCACAGCCACGCTCCAAAATCTAGTGGAAAGCCTTCCCAGAAGAGTGGAGGTTATTGTTACAGTAAAAGGGGAATGGAATGTTCAACAAGCACATATGAGTGTGATTGGGTTTCCACAAACTTTTTGCAGTGTAAGCTTTAGGCACCCTATTTTTTAAATAATTTTTAAGTACAAACATTGTTATACAACTTTATTTTATGACTTTACATTATCGAGTCAGTACAAAAATAATATAGATTCCCAAACATTCGTTTTCCAGCACAAAATTTAATGTTACAGAAAATGTTTGTAGGCCAGTAAAGAAAGCAGCGTATTAAGTGGTACGTGACACCTTTCAGACAAAAAACATAATGAAGCCTGCTGGGTCTTGCTCAAAAATAAGAAGCAAGCGTGACAGTCAAAGCCTCCAGAAGAACCGTGGCTGGTTCATGCTGGTTCATGGTACATGCTGAATAAAACTTGCAGCTCATTTCATTATAAAACTGCACACACTGTACCAGAGACTGCTGTTTTTTTATTTTTTGATTGGATCCTTACAGCATTTCGTCACATGTGCCTAAGACATTTGCACAGTACTGAATACTGCACAGTATATTGAAGTCTTCCTTATTGGAGTAAGTAAACTGATTATTAATAATAAAAACAACAAATTTAGCATTAGAACTTAATTTTTTTTTTCTAAGTAGAGAGCTTTAATACCTACACCATAAGTTTAGTTTTCCTCTATTACAACAACTGCACCATATAAATCCGGACAGACATAAAAGCAAAAGCAAGTACAAGATGTTCAAAAACATCGCTTTATTCTCAGAAGTGCACACAGCATTTCAATATGACCTACATTTATTACAAACATACGTGAAATGTTTTACTTGACCTTAAATTGTCATTAATGAGTCAGATGTTGGTTTGTTATAAGGACAGTGTTAGGCTGAGTCAGGCACAAAGTGTCTCAATTGTAAAAGGTCATAGTGCACCTGACCCTGAAATCTGTTCCAAGATGTTCCCTGAACCGTCCCCCATCTCCTCACATGCCTCCACTTCTCCATCACCTCCCTGATTGGTCGATGTTTCCACCAGTCCATCCCGGTCACAGCTGATATCTTGCGACTCATCAGCCCGCTCTTCCTCCTCCTCGTCCTCCACGTCCATCTCGAACACACGGACGTGACGCAGGTTTGAACTCAGCTAGTTCAGCAGGTGAAAAACGTGCGCAGTTAGTTTAATTAGCATTAGCATGTAGTAATTACTTTGCATTTGCAGACCTAGGATTTATTCATACAAACACAAATAAATGATTAAGTAACTCAAGTAGTTCCAGTAGGCTCATAACAGGTTTATATAATGTGTGTAATCTCAACTCTTTTAATATGATAGCTATATGTGTAATAACTAAACAGCAATCTCTCCATGCTTCTAATATCTAATTCATTAAACAAGCACAAGAGTTATTGACCTTTATTTATGAAGATACGCATCCAGAACGGAATTCATATCCTAAACGACTTTGTTAAGATAAAGTGCGATGATTTTCTTTAATGATTCGTAACTACGCGAGATCTAAAACACATGTAGTAGTGACAAACTGCTTACCACGCAGGACACTTTGCGGATGCCATTCACAGCTACAAACTGGGCTTTCATGTTCTCAAGATCCCGGCTCATAGTTCCCCACATCAGCCCTCGTACAGGGATCTCGCCACTCTGCTGATCCAACCTGGTCCACAATCGAACAGCACTACAGTCAGCTTGATGTGCCACACAGTATAATCACTAAAGCACTTGATTGGGACTAACATATAATTTCATATCACTGGTATTTATTTATTTATTTTTAAACCATGCCCTACTGAAGCAGCAGTATATCATTTTTAAAAAGACAGATTTGAAAAACCACGCTCTTACAAATATGCTACTGCAAATCACCTTGCAGAACAATCCATTCTCTGGTGTGGATTAATCTAATGGGTGCAAGTGAAAGAATAACAGCGTACAGAAAATGTGAAAAAAATACACATGCTGGAAAGAGCAGATGCTGTGATTTATACACACACACCCACACCTAACAAACACAACCTGGGCTTCTACTACTAAAGCTACAAACAAAAACCAGTTAGCAAACTGGCTGGCTAACGCGCTCTTGCTAGCTAAAACGACTTCCCAGCTGGGTAACATTAGTTACGACGTCAACAAGTATAAGTTGGTGGACTAGCACATTTTGGTACACCATAACGCTCTTGAATTCTGATAAATAGTAGGAGGCATAAAGTAACTTTTCCTAAACTGATTCAATATGTGCACAAACTGAGATTTGTGTCTATATGAAAAAATAAATAAATCAATCAACAGATGATGTAAACAAACAATATAGTTGACACTGGATGGGAGGTACCTGAAGGCAGGGTCCCAGCTAAACTCCTCCCTACAGCTGAGGGCGGGGCCAAGAGGAAGCTGGGCCAGAAGGCGGAGCTTGTTCTCATTGTCTTCCTGGGCTTGCAACACCACAGTCAACGTCTCGTCGTCATAGAGACGGGCATCAAGGCAACTATAGGAGCGATCACTGCAATGAAATGTTTTTTTTTTTAATCCGTTACTTTAAACTGAATGTGCACCTGGTACATATTTTTACCATTAATAACACTTACGAATGCTCAGGTAGAGGTACTTCATCATCAACACTGGTGTTGAGAGGAGTGTTTAAGTCTATAGCCACTAAACCGTTCTGGATAGATCTAAAAAAAAACAAAAAAAAACAAACAAAAAAAAACCCCCAACAAAGTAAGCATCATACATTTTTATCTTTACCTCACAGTGCTTTAGTAATAAGTATGTATGAGAATTGTGTGTGTGTGTACGTGTGTGTGTATAGGGAGAGATGTTATTGTTTGAAGAGAGATTAGGCACCTGTTTGGGTCTGATGCCCTCCTCAGGATGCAGATTTTGGAAGTTGACATCTCTGGCATACAGAAAACTACATAGTGCATACCAGCATTTTTATCATTCCATCTGCCGAGGGGGGGGTAAAAATTGTAACCAATTTCATCATAATATTAAAATAGTCATAATAATGACATAACAGCACACACAATCTCATCAACCACACTAGTGTGTCGCATTCACATGGATGATGCGACAGCAGCCGTAGTGCACCAGAACTCCCACCACACACCTGCTATTAGTGGAGAGGAGAGAGTGATGTAGCTAATTCAGAGATGGGGATTATTAGGGGGCCAGTGGGGGAATTTCACAGGGACACCAGGGTTATACCCCTACTATTTTATGATAAGTGTCCCGGAATTTTTAAAAGTTAAAACCATTTCACTCCTAAGCTGGCTAAAGAATTGTCAATTATGATTTCAGCATTAACCAAATACATTTTCATTATCGTCTGAGACATTTCAGTATCGCGGCGCTGTAATAAGAAGCCGTTTTGTAAAAGCAGCACAATTACAATTTGTTTAGACACTGAATTAGCAGTGAAGGTGTTACTGGCGTACACTTACAGTGACGGAAGCTCAAACAGCCGTGGTGTGTTCTCGGAACTATCGAAAGACATAAGCGTACACATCAGCTCATTTCTTGTCCGAGAAACAACCTTAATGCTAACATTAGCGTCAAACAGCAGTGCATGCTACCTCTCAGGCACCGAGTACAGCCGCAAACACGCGGCCTGCTTCACTGAACTCCCGATCACCTCCTGACAAAAAACAAAAACAAACATCAACAAAACCAAACACGTGTTCAGAATCAGTATTCAGTTTCAATAGTGGCAACAGCAGACAGAAAAAACCAGAACAAGTTAAAAGCTAAATATTTATTTTAGATTAGAAATAAACCTAGAGGGCGTGAGGGGAAACCGTAACTCATATGAAGAGGTGAGTGGAACGAAAAGATAGATAGAATGTGACTGGGAAGGAAGACGAATTGGAACAGGTTTGTGTGTATGTATGTGTGTGTGAGAGAGGATTGTCAAATCATTCTGCTTCCTTCTGCCTGACTGGAATCCAAAGAGCACACAGACACACACCTGACTCAGCAGCAACTCAGAGGCGAACGTTAATGAGAGGAATAAAAACAAAGCCTGTGTGTAATCTGGATCGTCAGCTGAGGCACGAAGAGCCGAGACCTTTTTAATGCATGTGATAAAATTCACAAATCTAATAACCTGGGAATCCTGAAGAAATGTATGTGTGACACAGTGAGAGAGAGAGAGAGAGAGAGAGAGAGGGAGAGGGGGATAGAGATAGAGAGAGAGTGTGTGTGTTCTAAGTTATGGATTTACAGCTGGTTTTTGCAGACAGAGGTCAATGGAGCCCTCCATCAACCTCTTCACGAAGTGCAGAGACTTTTGTGGGTAGGTGGGAAACAGCAGTGGGCTCTCTGTGTGCACACACACACATACAAAACAAAACAAAAAAAAAAAAAAATCACAAAAGAGCAGACATCTCACAACGAAGAAGACCCAAACACTAATCCCACCCAACCCTAACTGCCTAAAATCATCTATTTATATACTTCTCCATTTAGTTATTTATTTTCATGCCTTTCTTTAATCATAATGACATTCATTTTATTAGGAACACCAATACACCTGCTCATACAATTATCCACATAAAAAATAAAATCATGCATAAAAAAGTCAAGAGCTTCAGTTAAACGTGCAGTACTAGATTTTTTAATAAATGTTTTATATTTTTTATTCCTTACTTGTATTCCAACTAACCTGGAAAACACGTACAACATGATTTTAAAAATAAATAAATAAATACATAAACCACAAGTGTTAAGGCACAGCATTAGCAAAAGTTCATAAAGTCGTTGAGAAAACCCGGTCTGGAATGCATGTGTGTTTGCCAGTCAGTCCTTTTATAGACACTCTACAGTACTGTACTCCACAGGCCGGCTAAGATCCTAGGGGTGGTGCTTCATGAACATGGGCGGGAATTATTAAAATGTCGAACTTGCCTAACTATTTAGAGACCTAATCATGAAAAACCAAACAAAACAAAATGCACTTTTACCTAATGCACTTTTAAAATGTTCACATCAAAACATCGCGTGAAAATCCCCAGCAGCACCCCCCCCCCCCCCCCCCATTCTGATATTTGATGTGAACACACAAGCCTTTAACCTGCATTTGCATGATTTTACACACTGTGCTACTGCTTCCGCATGATTGGCTGACTGGATACCTGCATAAACATGCATGGGTACATGAGTAGTTCATCAGAAAAGAACATTCTTTACCTTTCAGGTGTGTGCTCTGCTTAACAAATGTCACCCAGTGATTTCCCTCCATATTTGGGGGAGACACCAAATCTTCATCTTCGTCTTTCAGATACTAGTGGGGGGAAGAATGATAATATCTGCCTCACTGTGTAAGAAGCTAAAGCTGGACTAGAACATTAATACTAAAATAAAAAAAATTATATATATATTATATATATATATATACATATATATATGCATGCAAAATATGGATGCATTTTTAAATCCTTGAACCCTATTTAAGTAAGGAGAATCAAGAAAATACAGTTGTGCCAAATAACCTTCAGGACACACACACACCCATACATAGACACACACTCGCCCGTTTGGTCCTCACCTGCCCCACTCGCTCCACGTTGAAGTACTTCCCTTTCCGATCAAACAGCTCCTCATTCTGTCACGACAAACAATCCATGCTGACAGCACAGTACTTCATAAAGAAATGCATTAATGCTTGGTAAAGTACTTGCATTACTTCGATACTTACAGCACTAAAATGCTCCGACAGGAAATCAGCAACAAATGCCAAGTCCTTCTGGGTCATCTGGGGACACAATTAGCAGGATGAGTGCACACAATTCAATTTATTTCAATGTAAACACAATTAAAATCCACAATAAAACGTGTGTGATGGTCTGGAGAAATCCTTCACACTCGCTACAATATACAGTTCTGACGAGCAGAAGTTATCCTGAACTCAATTGCCTTTCTATTGCACAGAACCAGGCATTAAAAAAAAATAAATTAAAGTCTATTTCTAAAATCTCAAATTAAATCTATGACAGAAATTCCCGTGTTTTGTGACAATGTCCGTCATTAACAGCACTATGTCAACAACATTTTATTAAACATTTACCCCGAAAGTGAAAAGGGTGGAATTCACTTTTAAAGATTATGTCCCTGCTTCACAGAAAGACGCCCCACCTACCTCTATATTTATAACCCAATCTATTTGTGGAAAAAATTTGGTCAGATTTGAAAGAATTATAAGTTAAAATTGGGAAACGAGTTCTTGCTTTCACTCATCATTCTCGGTCTCGGTCTCATCACATCACCTGAGGTAAAAGTTTCTCTCTGTTCAGTGGGAAAACAAACACTGTAATAATAATTTACACCGATCGTCCTGTTCAAAAGTTTACACACCCCTGGCTCTTAATGTATCGTGTTGCCTTCTTGAGTATCAGTGAAGTCCCTTAGTTGTCCTCAGTTTGAAAAGATGGATCTCAGCATCATATAGACACTGTTGGAAAGGAGTCAAATATGCAAAAGATGCTGGAAAAGCAGAGAATGTGCAGGACCTGGAGGATTTTTCTGAAGAACAGTGGGCAGTTTAACTGCTCAGGACAAACAAGGGACTCATGAACATCTATCACAAAACATAAACACATAATGTCATTAAAGTCTATTTCTAAAATCTCAAATTAAATCTCGCCATGTAATTCTTAACAGACAGTGTTAAGAATCAAGGGTATGTAAACTTTTGAACTGGTTCGTTTGTGTAAATTCAGTTATTATTGTGTTTTGTGGGATTATATGTAAGCATCTGTTATGTGAACGAGATTATTCAGGGCAGAGCTAAATAAAAAAAATAAATTCAATTTTTGTGATCCCTCTTATTTTAAAAAAATTATTAACATTTTGCAGATTCTACAAGGGGTATGGAAATGTATGATCTCAACTGTAAATGTCTAAGTGTATTATTTTTATTTTGTTCAAATCCAGATTGTTTTTTTCATTTTCGTCTGTTTTTCCAAAATTCAGCTACAGCAACATCCGACAGGTTTTCACAGACCACCATGCATATATTATTTGCTTGTACTATATATTATCCTGCACCCAACTGACCTAAACACCCCCCCCCCCCCCCCAAAAACCATCTCCTCCCATTAAACTGCACTTATTTTATCGCAGACTTTCCTGCATTTGTTCTCACGGAGTCGTTTCTCGGTTTCTCACCTTGTTTAGCTCTGCTGGGACATGATCTTCTGACATACGGAGCATTGCTTATCAGGAACAAACAAACAAACCCATG
The DNA here is from genome assembly GCF_023375685.1 of Ictalurus furcatus. Taxonomy (NCBI): domain Eukaryota; kingdom Metazoa; phylum Chordata; class Actinopteri; order Siluriformes; family Ictaluridae; genus Ictalurus; species Ictalurus furcatus. The sequence continues at coordinate 12,850,291 of NC_071279.1, forward strand.
ATTACATTGATGACACAAATTTGGTCATGGTTCATTTTTTAGGATAAAAAAACAAAAAAAAAAACCACACACACAAAACGGACTGTTCCAGTCTTACCGACGTAGAGCCATCGGAAAAAGGCCTTAAAATTCTTCATACTTTTATCGATCACTCTAGAGAGAAAACACAAACACACACACAAAATGGAGTGCTCAATGATGAACAGTTTATGACACATTTACAAGCACGTTTTCATGCACAGCATAAGTAGAGGATCATGTGGTGGCCATGTGCTGAGACTTACTGTAAGAGTTCGCTAGCCTTTAGTGTGAAGGAGCCTACTGCTGTGATGGCATCTAGAAGACACACAAAAGTTTACAGTGCTGTCTTTTAAAGAACAGTACAAATTATTCCTTGATTTCGATGCCATTTGCACATCAGATGTGTTGATACATTGCTACTATGAATACATTTTGATGTCCCCTTTACCCTCTATAGCTGCAGGGTCCAGACCAAGAGGCTGAAACTTTTGCTTCCACAAAGCCATGCCTTTCACCTCACTTAGATGATACAGCAAAGCCTCGGAACCACTGACAAGGAGAATTCACACTGTTAAATCTTCACAGAGTTTACTAACAAATGGAAAAAAAAAGCTGATAATAATGCTCCTGAACACAGCAGAGTTCGAAGTGTAAAACAAACAAACAAAAAAAAATAAATAAACAAAATGCCACAGCCATCAGCAAAATAAGCAGTGCTTTCTGAGTGGGAAGGAACAGTATTACTCTCTGTCCTGTCAATAATAATGATACATGCCAATTGCAGGCACCTGGGAGCTCATGTATGTGGATGAAGGCTGACAGCAATTTCCTCAGAGTGTGTTCCACTGCCCTGTGATACAGCATGAGCAGCAGCTCGAAAAGATGTGGTCGGCTGGTTTCATGTGTCTCAGAGGAAGCGTGTTGGTAGCTGTGTACGGGAGAGCTGTGTAGTGGGTTGGGAATTGGGAGGTGATAGATTGATGGATGGATGGATGGATAGCCTAGGTGCATGCATGAAGAACTCAAAGTAAAATTGGTGTGTCACCACTTAAGCAATGTGCTAAGCTACTTACAGTGTCCTCCATTATTATTGGCACCCTTGGTAAATATGAGCAAAGAAGGCTATGAAAAATTGTCTTTATTGTTTGTTTTGAACAAAAGATCAAAAGTTTATTCACAAAAATACTCTACTCTCTACTCTATTCCCATTGATATTTACCCCCCCCAAAATAAAAAAAATATAAATAGCACGCCTGGGTGACTAGGAACAGGAAATTGTTCAACCATGACTTCCTGTTTCACATGGGTATAAATATGAGGTAACACATAGGCCAAATTCCCTTAGTCATTCATAACAACGGGTAGGACCAAGGAAAATAGCTGTGATGTGAGGCAAAAGGTTGTTGAGCTTCACAAAATGGGAAGTGTCTATAAGTAAATAGCACAAGCATTGAAAAGGCCCATTTCCACCATCAGGGCAATAATTAAGAAGTTCCAGTCAACTGGAAATGTTATGAATCAACCTGGAATTGGACGTATGTCAATATTGTTCCAGCGCACTATAAAGAGGATGCTTTGAGTGGCCAAAAAATCTCCAAGGATCACAGCTGGAGAATTGCAGAAGTTAGTTGTGTCTTGGGGTCAGAAAGTCTCCAAAACTACAATCCAAAGTCACCTACATCACCAAAAAGTTGTTTGGAAGGGTTTCCAGAAAAAAGCCTCTACTCTCATCCAAAAAACAACTCAAGCATCTTCAGTTTGCCAGACACTATTGGGGCTGTTTTCCTGCCAGGGGACCTGGACATTTTGTTAGGATAGATGGCATCATGGACTCCATTAAATATCAGCAGATATTAAATGAAAACCTGACTGCCTCTGCCAGAAAGCTGAAAATGGGCCGTGGTTGGATCTTCCAGCAGGACAATGATCCAAAACATACATCATCAAAATCAACACAAAAATGGTTTACTGACCATAAAATCAAGGTCCTGCCATGGCCATCCCAGTCCCCTGACTTGAAACCCATAGAAAACCTGTGGGGTGAACTGAAGAGGAGAGTCCACCAGTGTGGACCTCCAAATTTGAAGGATCTGGAGAGATTCTGTATGGAGGAATGGTCTCAGATCCCTTACCATGTATTCTCCATGCATTCTCATTATAGGAGAAGACTCAGAGCTGTTACCTTGGCAAAGGGAGGTAGCACAAAGTGTTGACTAAAAGGGTGCCAATAATTTTTGCACATAATATTTAAAAAATATTTTTTATAAACCAGTGTTTTGTTTGCAGTTGTTTGATATCCATGAGAGCAGAGTATTTTTGTGATTTTTTTTTTTTTTATTAACAAAAGATCAAAAAAGTTAAACAATAAAGACAATTTTTCACTGCCTTCTTTGCTCATATTTACCAAGGGTGCCAATATAAGTGGAGGTCACTGTACTTGTTTCTCCTGTTACTGCAAAGGCATTATACCTCTGTAAGTGACTGATAACCAGTTTCTGGATGCTTGAGTAGGACGACTCGATGGACTGGCCCAACATCTTCAAGCCCTTTCAGTAGCAAAATAACACAAAAATACACATAAACAAGGTTAGTATGTGAAAGAATTGACTTTTAGAGACAACTGATCAAATCTTTACTCTTTCACAGTCCTGAGCTCATGCATTGTGTGAAAGAAGAAGAAGAAAAAAACAACTGATGTGGCAAAGAACATAAAATGCTCCAAACTTACTTTGACTGTCAGCTGATTCATGAGAAGAGCTTGCAATTCAGGGCTGGAAAAAAAAAAAAAAAACCCTCAAAATGCACTTGCGTGGCTGTGTGTTTCTGTCACATGTTGCCCTCTGTTGGACAGCAAAAGCAATGCAGGCTAACAACACTATTAACACTATAAAGGAAAGGCGATTGTAGTCTCAAGTACCACATGAACTATGCAATAGTGCTGGTCCTCACTGTGTCTGTCTGCAACGAACACACATTTTTAATTTTGTAATACTGTATTGTAGTTAGTGACCTGTTATTTAACTGTGTCTAGTTAATAGTTCTGTAGCAGGATTAGCTGCCTGAATCAAACTTATGCTTGTGCGATATAAAAATTTATAATCACAGTGAGGTTGAATTCTTGAATCCAATTGGTCTGAAAGTGTGTGTTATTTTTGTATAACATCACGGTTTGGACAGTAGCTCCAGCTGTAATGTGAAGGAGAAATTTATATTAATGCGATCATTCTAATATGTCACTGTACGTCTACGTCTAATACGTTTCTATAGTAACAGCTTATACACAGGGACTTGTACGGTGGACGTGCTATAAAGAGAGAGAGAGAGAGAGACTGGTGAGGGAACGAATGTTTCTCACGGCTGTAACGCAAGTGATAACAGGAACTAACTTGTCTCGCAGATGTTCCACAACATTAAATCTAACTATAAACCGTTAAAACACGTGACGAGCCATTCCTTAATTAATTAAAAACTGTAATCGCTGTAGTATAAGCCAAATAACTCACTCCAGACTGTGCTGTTAATGACGAAAATAATTCACTTCTGTTGTGTGTTATTCCTTACTTAATCAGCTCTACACTATACAGTGCAATTAATTACTTAATTACACTGCCACAGTCACGTTTATGCCGACATTTCCTTTTCATGTAGGAGCTCTGCAATTTAACGCTGGAGTATGCTAATACATGTTATCACTCAAATATACACCAAAAGAGCAGTCTTCTTCTCCCCAATTGAATGGGACATGAGCCAATCAACATATAACCACATTGATACCAGCAGATTAGACTTGGGTGTCTGATCTACAGTGTCGGTACCTGGCATGTCCCCATAACAACAGCTCCAAGAACTCATCTTGAACCTGGGTACTTGTATTCTTTTCCTGCAAAACAGCAGTAGCAGGAGAGGTGTCTCACTCCAATACTCCAGATTTTTAAGATAAAGTGTATAAATTTTTTAATTAATTTATTTATTTTTAAATGTCAGGGATGAATATTTATAATCCAGCCATAAAGACAGCGTTATTGGACCTGGACAAATTTGGTGAGGCGGAGATCCATTTGCATGAGGATGTCCTCCCAGGCCTCGCACATACAAGTGAGAGACAGACGCAGGTACTGCAAGAGATGCAAATAAAGACAAGAGGATATCCAAGTAATTAATAATATTTAAAAAAAATAATAATAATAATGTTATATACATACACGTATGTATGTATATATATATATATATAATTTATATGTGTATATATAATATATTCTTCACTGTTTTTAAAGAGCAAATAAGATCAGGTTTCAGACAATTAAACAAATGAGACAAAAATATTGGTCATTTATTTATTGAGGAATATATTAAAAAAATTCTAAAAAGGGTTCAAGTACCACTGTACAGTATAATGTTATATGTTATAGTATAATATAACCCAAACCTGTATCAGGGTGGAGATGTGTGTGAATTTGCGGGCCATCCTTGTTAGCTCTGGGAGACATGACGACAGCAGTCCCGTGTCCAACTAAATAAGGAAAACGGAGCATGTTCAGATAATCTTGATGCAAGTACCTGAGCACCACTTAATCACAGTCATCAGCCATCAGCCACACTGCAGTCTACACAAATCCACACCTCTGCTGGCTGAACTGGACGAACACACCCTATCCTATTTTTAAAACGACTACACATTAGGGCTGGGCAATAAGTAAGTAAGGCATGTATGACTCACTCACTCAACTTTATTTAATATATTTTTAATTTTTATAGGTACTTTAATTAATAAGCTTAGACTATGTAAAGTGTCGGCTGTACAAGTCCCAAAGTACAAGCTGTTACTATAGAAACGCTAACATATTCGAACGAGTGCATTAATATAAACCCGTCATTTATGTTACAGCCGGTACTGTCCGAAAATAACGCACACCTTCAGACCAATCAGATTTGAGAATTCAACTGGCTGTGGTATGACAATATATAACGCCAATATCGTGATAAATTATGTCACTTGTCTGACTTGTAAAATGTTTAAATATTTTACTTTTTTTCCTCTCCTTTTCAGTGTTAAATATTTTTATAACTTGAAACAAATACTTGACATTAATTATGAATTTTTTAATAAAAATAAAAATGTTTTACATATAGAATTTAATTAATTTTTTAAAACGCATTTATTTGAGTAGACGCTAAATAAAGTACGTCAAATCAAGGTATCAAATCAAAGACGTGGGTTGTTATCAAACCTACAGTGAGGTCCAAAAGTCTCAGACCACTTTGAAAATCTATTTAATATTGGAAATAAAATAAATAAAAATAGAAGGGTTTAGAATTTTGAAATATTTAAAACAAAAAAATTTAATGTTCTAAATATCTTGAATATTTAATATTCAAGATTTTGCACTGTTTCTACGGAGCATGTTAACTTTGTACGAAAGATCGGATTTTCCTCGTACCTAATCCCTTCTAATGAAGCGCGTGGTCAGACGACACTGCGGCGGATCTGATCTAAAACGGATCATTGGGTTTTTCACAAGTTGAGTGCACGCTGTCAATAAAGTGAAAAAGGGGACGTACTAAATACTAAGAAACTTTCAAAGATCAAACATCTTCGAATCAAAGACTCTACGTTTCACTCATGTTGTTGTCAATAATAGAATTTGCAATGAAAATTGTTGAATTAAATTCGAAAAGAATGCAAAATAGAAGCATTTTAACTACTGCCTCAGACTTTTGGACCCCATTGTATATATCGTGATACATACTGTGCATCATAGAAAGCCTTTAAGATTTGCAATATGATATTTTTGACATACTGCTCTACACATCTATACATCATAAACATTTTTAATTTAGATACAGGCAACTAACATCACTTTCTGATCATGTTTGTGCGCACACACACACAGCCTTGAAATATCTGCTATCTATGAATCTGTCGGACAATGTTCTGTTCTCTTATCTATATTAAAAACAAACAAAAATGTTGGTACTGAAGGTTATGAAGACTGGGTCCAGAGGGTTTCACTTACCTGGATGTACTGGATCTCAGAGTTCCTGTTTGTGGATCTTATTTCCGTTATTACGGAGAGAGATTTGAGGTCACTGGACAAACAGAGACTACGGCAAGTTCCGCTGATCTGAGAGAGATAGACCAGAATGATTAGTATTTTCATCTTCGGAACTGCAGATTCATGAAGACATAATAAGTGAGGTGATGGAGATAAAGACGGTGAGGAGCAGAGAGTAGAAGAAGAAGAAGAGACCAAGTCGCACCCCTTTTAGCGTGGCGATCTTATACAGGCCGTACGCATAAAGTTCCACAAATCCGGATGACCCGCCTACGACCAGGATATTGAACCTGTAACACATATAAGCACGCATCGTTGAGGGAGTCAAGGTTACCAAAAGCAGGAAATAAAATATCACCACACCACTGACCTGACTTCTCCAAGCAGGTTAGTGACCTCATCAGATTTCTCTTCACTGCAAAAGAAAGCACAGCTGAATACTTGAATATGCCATCGTTTCTATAGTAAGAGCTAATGGCGGATGCTGACGTAATTTAAATTTAACAATAAACAGATATAAAGACACTTGTTATTTAACATAGAGAAACATGGGGGTGGTCGCAGAACAATGTCTTTCTTAAAAGTGGGGCAGTAGTGGCTTGGCGGTTAAGGCTCTGTGTTACTGATCGGAAGGTTGGAGGATCAAGCCCCAGCACTACCAAGCTGCCACTGTTGGGCCCTTGAGCAAGGCCCTTAACCCTTTCTGCTCCAAGGGCGCTGTATCATGGCAGACCCTGCGCTCTGACCCCAACTTCCTGACATACTGGGATACATGAAGAAAATAATTTCACAGTGCTGTAATGTATATGTGACCAATAAAGTCTCATTATCAAAAGTGTGTCGCACTCGCAAAAAGGTTAAGAATATGATATGTGATGAACGTGATAACAGGAACTAACTAGTTTTAAAGGTAACTATAAACGGATAATAAGAAGCACTGGTTCTTTTACGTGTAGTTAGAGGAAATGAGCAACTCCTGGGTGGTGACATGTCACCCCCCTCCAACCAACGCTGATTCTATTCTTAGAACTGCGTGCCCCATTGTAATTTACTCCTTACTTGCGCAACAGAAGTGGTGTCAATTCTGTCATATTCCATCCACCCACCTAAATATCTTCGATGATGAGCTGTAGCTGAAAACACAGAACGCAAGACACTTGAGAACGCTTATTCATCAGAGCACAGGCAACAAAACACAGCTCCGACCCTGACGTCCAGACTGACCTCTTGGGTAACGTTGGTAGCTTGGGTAGGAAACGGTTTGACTCATCCTCCGAATCGCTGGATGATGACGATGGGCTTTAAACCAAGTGAAATGAAGAGTGAATCTTTAAAAATATATACATATATTTAAAGAAATCGCTCATGAATAGACATTATTATGAATCACAGATAAGACACACTTGCTGTCACTCTGCACTTCCATCCAGTGCATGCAGGACACGGGGCAGTCAACAGGAAACAGGTGGAGGATCTCCGCCTTTTCAGCATCACACAGCACAACCTGCTTGGTGTCGCCCACACTAAACGCCAAGACTGTCAACGACGACATTACACACACACACACACACACACACACACACACACACACACACACATTACAGATTCACCATTGACACGTTGTTATTTAAAATATTACAGCCATATCAGAGCTCTGTTACTGCAATTCATTGTACTCAGAGGGAACAAGATCATATTTGTTTGCCTGGTCTCTGAATTTGACAAAATATATTAAGATCTACATGAATTATTTCTGCGATAAAAAAAAAAAGAGAGAGACAACATGTACTGACGTATAATGTCGATCGACTGTCTTGTTCAAAGACGCACGTAGTGTATCTTTAACAATGGTTTTTATCACATTCGTAAAATTTCGTTGAAATGAACAGAATTATATTACATAATGTACAGTGCTGTGAAAAAGTATTTGCCCCCATCCTGATTTCTTCTGTTTTTGTGTATATCTCATACAAAATTGTTTCAGAAATTAAAACAAAGTCTAAGGTAAAACAAAGGTGACCTGAGTAAACACAAAATACAGTTTTTAAATGATAATGTTATTTATTGTAGCAAAAAAGTTAGCCAATACCAACTGGGCCTATGTGAAAATGAATTTGCCCCCGTAGTTATTAATTCCTATGAAATGTATGAAACTGCATTCATAATGGGGTTCAGCTGGACTAGACGCAAACAGGCCTGATTACCGCAAACCCTGTTCAATCAAATCAACACTTAAATAGAACTTTTTCAACAGCAGGAAGTTGGTTAAAAGGTCTTACCCAGTAACACACTATGCCAAAGTTTAAAGAAATCCCAGAAATGATGAGGAAGAAGGTGATTGAAATACATCAGTTTGGGAAGGGTTACAAAGCTATTTCAAAAGCTCTGGGACTCCAAAGAACCACTGTGAGAGACATTATCTCTAAATGGAAAAACTCGGCACAGCAGTGAATCTTCCCAGAAGTGACCGACCTTCCAAAATTCCTCCAAGAGCACAACAACTACTCATCCAGGAAGTCACAAAAGAGCTAAGGACACCATCAAAGGAACTACAGGCCTCTATTACATCAATAAAGGTCAGTGTTCATGACTCCACTATGAGAAAGAAACTGGGCAAAAATGGGATCCATGGAAGAGTGGCGAGGTGAGAACCACTGCTAACACAGAAGAACATTAAGGCTTGTCTGAATTTTGCCAAAACACACCTTGATGATCCTCAAACCTTTTGGGAGAATGTTCTGTGGACCGAGGAGTTGAAAGTGGAACTGTTTGGAAGACAGGGGTCCCGTTACATCTGGCGTAACATCATACCTAAGGTCAAGCATGGTGGTGGCAGTGTGATGGTGTGGGGATGCGTCGATGCTTCAGGGCCTGGGCAACTTGGTGTAATTGCGGTAAATGTGAATTCTGCTCTCTACCAGAAAATCCTAAAGGAGAATGTCCGGTCTTCAGTCCATAAGTTGAAACTCAAGTGCAACTGGATTATACAGCAAGACAATGATCCAAAACATAGGAGTAAGTCCCAGTCCTAGAAGTAAGTCAAAGTCTGATCTCCAGTTATCAGAATCGTTTGTTTGCAGTTATTCCTGCTAAAGGTGGCACAACCAGATTTTAAATTTAAGGGAGCAATTAGTTTTTCACATAGGCGATAGGTGTTGGATAATTTTTTTTGCGCCAATAAAATAAATAAATGAACATAAACTGTATTTTGTGTTTACTCGAGTTGCCTTTGTTTTATATTGTATTTCGTTTGAAGAAATAAAATTATTTAGTATGAGATATACACAAAAACAGAAGAAATACTTTCTCACAGCACTGTAAATAAACTCTCCAAGCTGTTAAAACACGATTTCACACCACAGTAGCTACCTATCAAGTAAAATCAGGTGCGTCATCAAATAGAAAATTTGAAACGCAAAGGGTTTACCCATGGCTGTGTGTGCATGCCGCCATTTTCCTGTGATGTCAGACAATTCGGACAAGGTGGATGTTGCCCGAGTTTGAATTCTGACATGAATAACTATTCCGTGTCAGAGTAGGGATTTTTGAGTTGTGAGAACAATTGATTGCAAGCATGTGCATCCAGGTTACTGATCTGAGACTGACGCAATGTTACAACCAAGCTGTAACATGATAGAAAACATCTGAGGCACAATAGCAGCCTGTTAGGTCTATTCTAGTTCCAGTCCAAGATCTGCGTTGCATCAGTCAACACCGGAAACATCCGGTGTCAGGAACTCAGATCGGAAATTCATAAGTCAAATCCAGCTTCTGTAAGTATTCGCCCTGACACTGATGTATCGGATCAGAGCAACACTTTACAAATGTGTGTATCAGGCTTTGCCAACATGAAAACATATTCTACATCCTGAAGGGAAAAGAAAGAAAAAAAAAGATTTGAAATGTAGAACCATAACAAGCTTACTTTTGCCATCAGGCCTCCAGGCCAAGGATGTGATCTCTCTTCCTGTGTTTTCATTAGGCGCTAAACTCCAAACACGCTGAAAGTTAGCAAGCCGGTGCAGCAGAAGCTGAAATCGAGGATTCAAAAGAGTTGCAAAGTAAAAACAAATCAGGTCAGTTACAGACAGTAAGATTTTCTTTAAATACTCTATATATTACTGTCTATTAAACACAGTGCCGAGAGATCTGACTATGTAATATATTGATATTGTGTTAAATTATGCCACAATACATTTTATCTGGATTGTGAATATTGTGATATCTTTCTATCTATATCTTTCTATCTATCCACACACACACACAGCAGCTGATTTGATGTTAAAACTGTTTGTTTTAAAATTATAAAATGCTTTCAGATTTTACTTTTTTTCACTTTTCAGTGTTAAATATTTCTTTTTTTTTTACTTTTTTAAATAAATAAAACTATTTTTAAATAATATGGTTTAAAAAAATATTTTGTAGACATTATATAGGCCATTGAAAAGTTTATATATCTATCTATTTATTTATCTTAATTACAGCACTGCAGGAAGTGAGCAAACCTACATATACCACATGATAAATATCGTTGATTGTAGAAACACCTTAAAGAGTCATGGTACAACATTTCTGTAGATTTAAATACTTAGTGACTTGACATCCCATCGTTTTCCAGTCTTGACAGATTTCTAAAAGAAACCCTGATATTTGCATGTACTACAAACTGATATGGCACACTGTATGGGCAAGGGTTTTTGGACACCTGACCTTCACACTCATATGTGCTTGTTGAACATCCCATTCCAGATTTATTCCCCTTTTACTGTTATAATATCCTCCACTCTTCTGGGAAGGCTTTCCACTAGATTTTGGGGTGGATTTTTCCATCGTCATGCTGGAACAGGTTTGGGCCTCTTAGTTCCAGTGAAGGGAAATTGTAGTACCACAGCATATAAAGACATTATATACAATTGTTTACTTCCAACTTTGTGGCAACAGTTTGGGGAAGAACCACGTATGGGTGTGATGGTCAGGTGTCCACATACTTTTAGGAGATTGTAATATAACATTAACTGCAGTAATATAAGAACATAAGAAGAATACATATAATATATATATATATATATATATATATATATATATATATATATATATATATATATATATATATAACAGAATTAAAAAAAAAAAGGGGGGGGAGGGGTTTGTTGCTCACCTCGCCGGCAGTGTTAGCCAGCGCTATAAGGTCCCTCTTTGGAGACCAGGCCATGTAGAGGACAGGGTTGGGGAGCTGCTTCTCTCCCACTTGTCTGAAAGCTCGCATGCTGAACCCTTTTGACGGGACCAAACTCACAACACAGAAACTTTCCTTACGAATGTAGCTCCGTGCTAGCTATATTACCCGTGTTTAGCAGTGTGGCAGTCAGAGAGACACCGCTGTCACCGAACACTCACCGCACATCGACACGAGAGATTACTAATTCATAAACTAAATCATTTGAACTGCTGTTCTGACATTTTCTTCTTCTATTATTTGGAACAAGTTGGCGCTTTGTTTTGAGACTTCCGGGAAACAGTGCGCACGGTGGCCGCTGACCAATCAGAATTCTCCTTTACCTGCTAGTGAAGCACTAGTTACGGAAGCTGAAAACGGACAAACAACTAAAAGGCGAAAACGTCCAGGAAACGTTGTTTATGTTTTTATATTGCGTTCACGACAAGTGGGAACTCGGAACCTCATTCTTCATACATTATAATGTGGGAATACTACGGAGCCCCTAAAGGGACTTGGTGGTGGAAAAAACTGAGATGGGGGACCAAAAAAAGCAAAACTTTTGCGTTCCTTCGCAAAGATAGCCTACCTGTTGTGTTCTCTCGCGAAACCTGTGTTCGCGCTTGTATCTTCACAGCATCACTTGAGATTTTTTTTTCGTCGAAACAACGGTCTTTCGCGTAATATCCTTTTTTTGGTGTTTTTCATTTACGTCAAAGCCGTGCCTCGAACTAAGCACAGACCGCATTTCTTTATATTTGAGTCCAAGTTCAAAATAAAACTCTATGAACCGCTCCATTGTGAACCTAGGGAGCTGTCTGAACCACTATCAGCGGGAAAATAAGCAAGAAGTGTTTGGCCGAACTAATAACAGGTTTTGCGAGAGAACGCAAAACTCTCGGGGAAACGCAAAAGGTTTTTTTTGTTTTTTTTTTTGTTTGTTTTTTGTTTTTTTTTAATGTTTTTGCTCCTATCCCAAATTTTTTCCACTACTATGTACCTTTAGGGGCTCCGTACCAGTCCCATTCACAAAGTGCGAGATTTTCTCACAATAAAATTACATCGTGAGAAAACAACTTTTGTGATGTCCAGATCACAAGATAATGAAGTCGTGATCACGAGAAAACAACTTAAATTAAGTCGTGATCACGAGAAAACAACTTAAATTAAGTCGTGATCACGAGAAAACAACTTAAGTTGTAATCACGAGAAAACAAATTAAGTCGTGATCATGAGAAAACAACTTAAATTAAGTCGTGATCATGAGAAAACAACTTAAGTCGTAATCACGAGAAAACAAATTAAGTCGTGATCATGAGAAAACAACTTAAATTAAGTCGTGATCACGAGAAAACAACTTAAATTAAGTCGTGATCATGAGAAAACAACTTAAATTAAGTCGTGATCATGAGAAAACAACTTAAGTCGTAATCACGAGAAAACAAATTAAGTCGTGATCATGAGAAAACAACTTAAATTAAGTCGTGATCACGAGAAAACAACTTAAATTAAGTCGTGATCACGAGAAAACAACTTAAGTTAAGTAGTAATCACGAGAAAACAACTTTTGTTATGTCGAGATCACAAGAAAACAACAAAAAAGTAATAATGCATGGCCGCTTAGGGTTTCCGTAGTAATCCGTACAAATGACGTGATTTGAAGTCAGTGAACTTGAGGATTACAGTACATTAGTTAGTCTTCTTATGCGTTTATTTACACACGCTCAAAAGCATGAGTAGGATACCAAAAAAAAAATTTCTTTCTCGAATGTAATAGAATGTAATTTTCATGAATTCCAATTTTCTTTTGTAAAGACTTGTACTAATCAGTTTTCAATAAAACCAATTGGTATCCAGCCTGATAAATGAGGCCCTTTGCAAGTAGTGTTTGTGACATGACACAAACAACGCACATTGTTAGTCTGTGATCATGGTCATGCTGTGATTAACCTCTTGTGGTAGATATTCCTCTGTATCCAGTCAGAATGGCTTAACTGTAATCAGTGGATTGTTTGGAAACGGGAATAGCTCCGCGCTGTCAGACATTCAGCAGCGAATATGATAAGGGCCCTTAAATAGAGCCTTGCTGCTGCTCTCAGACTCACACAGACCGCAATCACTTCCAAGCACCTCTGCAACTAGTCAGCCATCATTAAACAGCAGACAGGCTCCCGTTTCCCCTTCTAAGTTTAAAAACTGGCTTAATGTCAGTCAGCACAAAGTTCTTTCAAATTGGAGAAAGAACCACTGGCTCTGAGCATAGCAGAATGCCAATGAGGATATTTTAAAGGATGCAGGTGAATTGGGATTAAGTAGACAATAATAAATAAGAATAACAAAAGGAAATATGGTAGTTAGATATATGTGTGTGTGTGTATGTATATATATATATATATATATATATATATATATATATATATATATATATAGTGTGTGTGTGTGTGTATATACTTTGTGCTGTGCTGAAAGCAGTGTGTTGTTTCAGGCTTGTATCAGTCTTTAGTAAATGAGTCATTGGTGCGATGCTATATTCAGCGTGTGATTTTATGACTTAGATCTGTTAGAACTCTCACTAGGTTTTATTCACTATTTTATGGCTATATAATATAGAACTCATTTATGGTCTTGGCTTCTTAGGTGTAAGAGCAAATAGCAATGTGGCTAACATTTCCATATTTACAAAGTAATTTCTTAAAGCTTTGTCCCATTTTTTTACTACCACATCATTTCTGTAATGCAGTTCATTGCTTTGAAATGGATTTGTAGCTTCATATTAAGAATTCAGATGTTGTTTAGTGTTCTAGTTTTAGGAGAAATTTAAGATATAGCATAACATCAGGGTCGGTTGTGTCTGTCTAAATGACAGCACGATGCAGACAGGAAAGGAAAATACTCTGTATTGAATAGTTTAGTTCGTAAAAGATCAAAAGATCTTGCTCGGTCTAATGAAATAATGACAAAATAATGTAAAAGCTGAGGCCAAATGTAGTGGAACTTTATTTCAGAACTTTATTTCAGAATTTCAGCTCGATTTACTGTACATCATGCTAGTGGTTAGCACGTATGCCTCGTACCTCCAGGGGTGGGGGGTCAAATCCCGCCTCCACACTGTGTGCGTGGAGTTTGCATGTTCTCTCTGTGCTTTGGGTGTTTCCTCTGGGTTTTGTGGTTTCCTCCCCAGTCCAAAGACATGCGCTGTAGGCTGATTGGCATTTCCAAATTGTCCGTAGCGTGTGATTGTGTCCTGCGATGGACTGGCACCCGGTCCAGGGTGTTCCCCACCTTGTGCCCCGAGTCCCCTGGGATAGGCTCCAGGCTTCCCGCGACCCTGTGTAGGATAAGCAGAACAGAAAATGGATGGTTGGATGTTGTACTGTATTGTGATAATAGACGCAGAACTAGATAGTTAAATGTCGTTAACTAACTAGACCCAAAACATGTTACCATTTTATTGTCAAGTTGTTTCATGTGTTTAAAAATATTGGCTTTGATTTTAAAAACTTACAATGCAACATTACTGTAAACCTACGACAACGTCACAATGCTTTGTCCATTCAGGTTCTGCTGGAGAGTTATCACATCTATAAACACTTTATGCTTGAATGAGGAATAAAGGACCATCAAACAGTTGTGTAACCCCTTAAAGTTACAACTTCTTTAAAAGAAATAGGAAAGCTATGTGTTTGTGTTTTTATGTGAGTACAGAGGTGTTTATGCTGAAAAAAACATTCTTCATAGTCTTCTGTGAACAGGACAGCATATCTGTGATGATAGAGGTAAGGAGCCGCCTCTCTCTCTCTTGCTTCCTCTCTATCTTTTCCTTTCCCTCTCTCTGGCTGTGAAACCTGAGCCAGTGGGCCAAATATAGCGGTGCCGGGTGAGCAGTCAGAGCTCAGGACAGGTGGGACGGCAGGCCACCCTCAGCCACTGCGCAGCACGCTAACCAGCTCGCTGTAAAAGCTTGACTACAGAAAACAGGAGAGAGAGAGAGAGGGAGAAAAAAAAAACCCAAGACATAATCACTTGTGGGGGTAAATCCTCTGTTTTACCTGACTGATAGACGTTAACTTCAGAAAAACTGGACTCAGACAAAGTGGGACAGAAGTTTGTGGAAAAATACTTGAAGGTAAAAAAAAGAAGGATATTTCCAATTTTTAGGTCGAATACTAACAAGATACAGGTTTTAGGTTTGTTATTTTATCACTGAAGTATACAGGTGTAATTCTACTGAATGACTGATAGTCCTTTACGTGATTAGTAGACGTTTTAATTTGTTCAGCTGCAAGTTTATAAGAAATGAATTATGGATGTGTATTAAGATAGAACTATTTAAATATTCACACGTTATTTAAAAAAAAAAATCCATTGTGCATTCACTGAAAGCATGAACAACACAAGGTGATTTGTCAATGTCCGCTTTTAGCATGTTGATTAGGTGTTGTTGATCTGTTTTTGCACTGCAGTATGAATTATTAAGTAATTCCACAGAGATGCTTACATTTCCATTTTAAATAATAGGGTCAGGGCTTAAAAAGTGTGGATGTGTGTGTGTGTGTGTGTGTGTGTGTGTGTGTGTGTGTGTGTGTGTGTGTGTTTTATCTGTTGGAGTGTAAGAGTTTGAAGCTGTGAAACGTACCCCTCAGGGATTAAAAATAACAGCTGGCCTCCAGGTCGCCATGACGGAGAGAATGTCACACCATCACATTCGCTCCCAACACACACACACATGATTAACCCCTGGGCTTGTATTAATCAAACTTCTTAGAATCAGATGTTTGATCAGTGGAAATCTGCTGTAGGATCCATATCTAACTCTTAAAATACAACTATACTAACTGTGTGATTGTTTTAGGACTCTTGCTCAGACTATATATCTATATATCTATATATTTAGGGCAGGCAGTAACTGGGAAGCGACTTGAGTATCATATAAACACATCTTTGAACTTTGAACAAATGTGCACCATTTTTGACACAACTAAGTGCATACACATATGAATACTTGATACAAGTTCTCTCAGACACTTGATATGTTTGGGAGAGAGATCTGTTTTTGTTTTTTGCACAAGTGTGTCTGTTTTTTGCACAAGTGATCGATTTGGAATGTAACCCGTGGTGGGCTTGGCAGTTAAGGCTCTGTGTTACTGATTGGAAGGTCGGGGGTTCAAGCCCCAGCACTGCCAAGCTGCCACTGTTGGGCCCTTGGGCAAGGCCCTTAACCCTCTCTGCTCCAAGGGCGCTGTATCATGGCTGACCCTGCGCTCCGACCCCAGCTTCCTGACATGCTGGGGTATGCGAAGAAAAGAATTTCACTGTGCATATGTATATGTGATAAATAAATGAAGACTCATTAACAGAATTGTTCACTGTAAAATATACAGTATTTAATGATGACAAAAGGTCCACCTGTCTGAATTGGTATTTTGATGCCATAGATGGGAAAGGATTGTGCCGGCCAGTGATGTATTCATTATTTAAAGGAAACAGAAATAAGGAAAAAGAAATAGCGAATCATGTGATGGGATGATGGTAAGAGAGAATGATCAGGCATAGTGTTGCATGCCAATGATTCACTGTTGGACTCATAAAGATATTTTGTTAATACCCATCTGCTTTGCCCAAGGAATGTCTGAGTCACTGTACAACAACTGCCCTCGAATGGTCTAAGAGTGTGCTTACTGTTAGTGCTGGGTCTGAGTATGAGTCTGTATTCAGTGTTTGTTGGACATTTTGAGACCATCTCATATAAGAATATCAAATGTATTTATTTTAATGTTAAAATGTATACATTAACATTAGTTTGTGTGTGTTGTTGTTGTCCATTGTAGGATGCAGGATGGGAGCTGGAATGACACACTCCCCCGCTCAGTGCTTCTAAAGGAAGCGTGTCCTCCAGGGGGTGTGTCTCAGGATGGGGATAGGGGCATGTTTTTGGAGGCATCCTCAGATGGCAAAGTTTACCTGGCGGAGTTCGAGGGAGGAGATGGGGACTTTCTGGAACTCTCTGCCTTCCTAAATCAGGATGAGATTAACCGCAGTCTGGACCTGGCTTGGGAGGCTATGAGTGATGCAGGTGATCCCTGTGGTGTCTCTGATATGCCACTTCCTGACTCTTTACCCAAAGAATTTGAGCCAGCACTCCACTCCCCACCCTCTCCCGTAAACTCCACCCCTCAGCATTTAACCGCAACAGAGAATCAACCTCTTCATTTGCAAACCAAAGGCACCACACTACAGAATACCGCTGCAATGGCATCATCGAATCCAGCAGAAGCTACACCTGTCAAGGTTACATCCAGTCAGAGCGTTCAGCTCAACAGACCCACTCAGGCCCGTACAGGCTCTGAACCCCCAGCAAACCACAAGTCTAGCATGCCTGTGTACAAGCAGGAGCGTCCTCGGTTGGTCCATGGAGGTCTGGAGGTCAATGAGCGAGCTGCCTCTACCACTGAGTTCTGCAGCCGAGCTGCCACCTTCATTGAGGAGCTCTCCTCTATTTTTAAAGGGTCTAGCCGCTTTGATCACCAGGAAGATGATGACTCCTCCTCACCTGACAGTGGCTATCTGTCCCCAAAGAGCCATAAACTGGCAATGCAGCAGGCTCAGTCCTCTTCATCATCTGCATCCTTTTCTCCAGGGGTGCAGCAAGGAGCTGCTCTTGAAGGCAAGCCAGAGATGGAGTCGGAAATAGATGGGAATGAGCATCAGGTTGGTGAGATCAGTATGGATGGGTCAATGGCTCCTCCTCGGTTCACCCAAAAGCTGAAGAGCCAAGAGGTAGCAGAGGGGAGTCCCATTACTCTAGAATGCAGGGTGATAGGGAACCCCCAGCCATTGGTCAGGTAAGTACAGATCTATCATTTTGTTGCTTAATGCTGATAAGAAATCTTTCTAAAGAGTTGCATTTAGCAAATAATAACATAAAGACTTTGATTGACTCATTTGATTAAAAAAGTTATACACTTTTTATGACAATAGTAACCATTTGTTCTATGTAACTAATGGAAAATCCTGCCAGGTATAACTAGTAAACATGCAATACATCAAACCCTGCCTGCTATTCATCAGCATACCTGATATGTTGTTGACTGCCAGTGAGATTACCTTTTGGCTGCTATGAGACAACAGTGGTTCAGTGGTTGAACAGCAGGACCAACAATTTCTCCTGCCAATACTGGAAGGTGCTGTCGCAAACATCTATTTTTAGAGTGAATGTTGCAAGGCAGTTAAGCCCCTCTTGGTTCTGTTCCTGACCTATCCCCCTTGAAGGAAGTCTGAAGAGCTAAACAATTTGAAAATGGCCCCATTCTTTCATATTCGAACAAAAGTGAGATTGGCTTTTAAGAATTTAAGTAATCATTTAGAAAGAACTTCTTAATCGACTGGTTGATGGGTTAAATAGAGTGTGTACAACAACTGTAAGTATGCATAAAAAACCCAACATTCCATTGTCTTGAATAAATCCATTTGCAATTTTTATAAATGGTGGCAGAAAAGGTTGTATGTCTTTCAAATGGCATGGAGATACTCATGGATATGTCCTCGCCTATTGTCTTCCTGTAATTAAAAGCAAAGGAGATTAAAAATATAGCTAACTTTATTGAGTTGAAGCCAAACCTAAGGCAACTCTGGGTCAATAGTCATAGCAACATTACAATGACTCTTGTGATTCTTGCTTTTCCAGCAGTGATGAACAATTTTCTGATGTGACTGTGGCATTAAACAGTCATAGAAGGTTCAAGATAAGGCTAATGTGTGTGTGTGTGTGTGTGTGTGTGTGTGTGTGTGTGTGAGAGAGAGAGAGAGAGATAGAGAGAGTGAAAGAGAGACAGACAGAGAGAGATTTATGGTACAACTCCAAGTTTCTTGGATTTTCTATCTTGTGGACATTTTAACCAATCCAGAAAATAGTGTAATCTGTAATACAGTTAGCATTACTTCCTCGCAGCTCCAAAGTCCCTGGCTCGATCCTGAGCTTGGGGGACTGTCAGTGTGGAGTTTCTGTACATGTTCTCCCCATGTCCGCATGGGATTCCTTTGGGTTCTCCGGTATCCTCCAACCAGTAGGTGGATTGATTTAGATCAGTTGCTCCTAGGTGTGAATGAGTGTATGAATGTGGCTGTGTGTTCATGGTGCCCTGCGATAGACTAGAATTCCATCCAGTGTGTATTCCCACCTCATGCCCAGTGATCCAAGAATAGCCTCCAGGTTTACCACAACCCTGACCCTGTGCCTATAGAGAAACAAAATGTGCACAAGGTAATGCATAGAACAATCAAAATATATTTTCATTAAAGCTAAGGTACAAAACCATGTTGATTTGTGAGTAGTGAACATAATTTTGTAAATAATTAAGAAATACATGTATTCTGCAAAAATATCTTCAAACTAGACAGATGAAACTGCAGTTAACTAAAACTGTCCATTAATCATGTGACTAAATCAATCGCTTTGCTTTGCGAATCAACTGATTGATGGGGAAACTTAATGAGTTGTTAAGTGGCTAAGACTTGAGTAAGAAAATATCGCTAATTGTTATTTTTAAGATAAAAGCAAGGATAACCACCACAATGTAATTGTGGTCCAAAATTGTTGATCATCTACCAGAATTTTTAATGTGGCAGTTTGCAAATGTAGGAGGCACAGGCTCAACCTGGCACACCCAGGGCAAGTGACTCAAAGCTGATTATATTGTGGTGGCATTTTACATTCAGACCTCTAATGTAGACCAAGAACTCCATCAATATGGAGTGCAGTGACAGAGTCCATTGGAAATATTCTAGACGTAAAAACATGTTTGATACACTTTGGTTGTTCAAATGTATTTGGATGATACATAGTAGCTTCATAGTAGATACAGTACAAACAGGCTATGTGGTTGACTGTAAGCCAGCCCCTATCTCAGTCTAATTCAGTGTGTGTGATATTATTTGGATTTTTTTAGTTGTCATTTGGTGTTTTAACCATTAATTCATCTTCAGTAACCGGTTTACTCTGGTCAGGGTTGTAATGGATCCACAGTCTATCTCAGGAACGCTGGGCCTTAGGCGAGAATACAGGACACCAGTCCATCGCAAGTCACCATGAATATGCATTCATACACAGACATTCACAGGGGAATTTTAGTATAGCCAGTCCACCTACTGGCTTGTTATTGGGAGGTAGGAGGAAACAGAGAACCCAGAGGAAACCCATGCAGACACGGAGAGAACATGCACCAAAACTCCACAAAGACAGTAACCTGAGGTCAGAATTGGTCAGTAGCAGGTCGGACTATTACAGTGTTGGAAAAATTACATCAACGGTGGTAGTAGATGCAGTGCTTCCCAATTGCTTTCCTGAGAACCACATGCTCTCCACAAGTCCACCTGGTGTCCAGGACCAGGATTGGGAGTCATTACTGTACTCAATTGTACAGTGGCCATTGTACATTGCAGTAAGGTTGATGAAATAGAATATTTATTATTATTTCCACTGCAGTTTCGATCACTTGTATTCTCAGTGGATGTATATCTGTACAAATGCAAAAAAGCTGAAAGTGAAGAAATTGAATGACTATGAGTAACTCATGGCTAGAGGTGAATGAGTTACTGAAGCTCTTTTGGCCAAAGGTATTGCAGGATTAGATTATTGAGATTGCTTAGTAGAAGATGCATTGGAGATTGTACTGTGGTTAGTATGCAGGATAATCCTGCATACTAACCACAGATTGTACTGTGGTTAGTATGCAGGATTATCCTGCATACTAACCACAGTACAATCTCCAATGCATCTTCTACTAGGCAATCTCAATAATCTAATCCTGCAATATGGTGATATCCTGCAAAATCCAACTCTCACATCACATAATGATGGTGATCTGAATAATCAATATAGCTGGTGATGTGAGAGTTGCAAAATGAACAGATGAAAAAACCCAGTAGTGGTAGAGAGTTATCATCTCTCTCTCTCTCTCTCTCTCTCTCTCTCTCTCTCTCTCTCTCTCTCTCTCTCTCTCTCTCTCTTTCTGCAGTTGAGTGTCAGTATAAATAGGTTGTCCCTAGCCATGTCATGACTTGACACATTCCATTGTGATCTGTCCTCTCCACCTCTCCACACCTTCTTGGGTAATATGTAAGGAGAGGAGCTGAAGGTAAGTTTTAACTGTTGATATGTAAACTGCGTGAACTGTTACAGATTCTGATACTGCCCTTTATTGAGGGTGAGAATCACTTAATCTCACCAAAGAGCACATATGGTGTGAAATCTGGTGAAGATGCCAACTTCACTGCAAGTCCGCAAATCATGCTCCATTTAATGCTACTCACGAGGTGGCCATAGGTTGTGTTGAATGCCATTTAATGTTAAAAGGCGCCTAGGGACCTGCATTCAAGTATGCTTGCTCTTCCTTTACCCAGTGAATTAATCTGTCTTTAGAGCGCAGAACTTGTTTACAGTGCTGCCCAACGCAGCACTGATTGATCAGTGGGTTTATTAATATAAGGCATCATCAATACCTTTGGCAGAAATTCTATGTTCAGCTACAATGTGATACAGTATGACCTCCAGTTCCCAATGTCAGGTCTGTCAGTAATATTAACAACAGACAGAACCATAGTCTGTTCGGCCAGAATGGGGCTATCAACAACATTGGTTGGTTACATAATCTGTTCATAAACTGTAGTTTCATCCACAGTAGTGGTAGCGTAAAAAAAAATCAAAATCATACAGCTGTAGATTTATAGATTAGTAGATAATTTGCTAATGCATTCTGACCCAAAACAAAGCATTTGTATCTGTCCTGTGTGTGAACCACACTGGACAGTTGTCTGTCTGTTCGTACAACCACCACCTCGTAAATTTGCCCCACTAGGCACATTGATTTCATTTAGAGGATGTTAATATGCTAATGTGAAGGTATTTATACAGCATCAGTTGTTACAGTATCCCTCTTTACAGGGAGAAAACTTGTGCTGGATTAACACCTAAGGGTGTCCACACACTCTACTAGTGACAGTTGCTTTTGTGAAATTGCTGACAGGTGCTGAACATTCAGAGAACATCGAAACAAGCTGACGTGCAACATACCCAGTTTGTCTACTGAAATTGCAATACCAATAGCATCGCATTCAGGTGTAGAAAACCTGCATATGGGCGATTTGTGGCCACTCATGACTGCATTCATAACTGAGATAGCCCCATCTTCCATCGAAAAGACTAGCATGCACAACTTACGCCACTGAACAGTCCGTGTAGGAGTCAAGGTAGTCTTTGTTGTTAAACTTTAAGTTTTTAATGACTTACCTTAATGACATAGTGCTTCCACATGAAACACCAGGGACTTTTACTGGCTCAACACGTGCTGTTGGGATTGTCCAGCCATACGCCATTCATTCAAATAAACTAGTACACCCGGGCAAACGTGCAGTAAATTAAATGTGGAAATACATTTTTTAGATCCTATGGTCAGAACCATTCATGGTTGTGCGTTCTTCTGGTCTTCTGAGATCAAATGGCAGTTGTATTGAGAGTACATTTAGGCTTCTTAGACATAGAACAGTGTGGATTCTGCCAGATGTTCTGACCCATGTACTTGTTTCTGTAGTATGGTCATATAATATTGCCCCTTTGTATGACGAGCCCTTGCTCTGTGTTCGTAGTGGTTGACAACGAAATAATAGCTACTATGTGTTTTCAAAAATGATGCTGAGATGCTTTCAATGAACTATGCAGATGTGATCACACTCTTATCTGACACAAATGGTTTTATTTTGTTTGGCTTGCACGGCTACGCTAGCGTGTACACTGCTCTGTATCCTGCGGAACGTTGACCACGTGGTTTCTGAAACCCATGTTCTCTGGAATGATGTGTAGGTTACATATGTTTCATTCGTTATTGACTCTGTCTTTTTGTGCAAGTCACTAAGGTGTACAGTACAAATTGGTACTGGCAACTGATTGTATTTTATTAATCGAGTTCACAGAATCCCATTCAGGGCCATTTGGTCCAAGCTGGAGAGTTTCACTGTTTCTCTGTGTGCAGTAGCAGTGTTGCAGGATCAGGCCGCACATTTGGGCAAACTCTGCAACCGAACTAATCTTTTACTGTAACTGAATGAACTCAATTAACTCGAGTCATTAACACACTCTAGACTTTAGTGATGGCATAAAAAGCCATCTAGAGGTAGCCTGCTTTGTTTTAGACTGAAGGAGGCGACGATCCTTGACGAGACCGAAGATCAGCAAACGTTCAAATGAAAAATTTCAAGTTTATGCCAGGCGTATAGAAAAAAAAAAAATGAAGTGCAATTACCTGGTCCATGAATGCTCAAAGGTGACCGAGTAGACAGTTACTGGTCTCTAGATGGCACTGTTGTCTTCCAAATTAGAAGATCAAGCCCCACGTTGTGTTCTCTTATGGAGCTCTTCTCTGGTGTAGTCCAGAATAGCACACTGAATATATGCCAGAAAGAAACACAGGGAGTACACCTCCACTTTCTTTGTAGTACATCAATTTCTGACATTGCCATAGTGTTTTCTGTTATATGTGATTGCTACGTGATGCTATAATGAGGAAGAAAAGTGCTTAACATGATTTAATATTAGAAATGTATTTTATATATGGTATTAAATTGAATGGATAGACATAATGGTTTGAAAGTTCTGAAGGTTTCAGAAACTACTGTAGGCTAAATACTGAAGGTATCACCACAGAAAATTCACACGCTAATAGGGTTATTATCAAATTACTAAGTACTTGAAGTACTGGTTTAGCCTTGTAGTCCTTGCACAGGATTATTAAAAAATGAAAATCTGTGATACTGGTTTAGAGATCTAGCGTCTGAACATGCCGTACTGTCCTAACACTAGATGTACTGGTATATGAACAAAACAGCAGGCAATTTTAGATTCCTGAGAGAAAGAAATAGAGTCCACGGTCTCAGGGCTGAGTTTATTTAAAAGAAATATGTATAAATAAAGATCGATAAACACAGCAAGGCTTCTGTTCTCCATTATACATGGTGTCTCTGATAAAGCTCACGAACATGCTGTTCTTTCCCCTCTCTCTATCTCTCTCTCTGTCTCCCTCACTCTTCTGATCATCCTGAAATTCTCACGAATCATAGACTCCAATTTTGGGAGTGCAGTTTAAATAAGGAAGTGAAGGAAGACAGAAGACATTACAGGCCTTTAATTGTCACTTTGTCCACAGCGAATAACATACTGACTAGGAGGTCATATCTAATTAAAGGCTTATGGTCTGCACCAAAAAATATTTTCAACAGGAAATCCCAGTTAAGGATGCACTTATTGTAAAATATGAAGCCGAGCCTGAAAAGTTATATGATTTTCATATATTATAACTTCCTTATATCGTTAAAAATGGTGAAAAAACACAAAGCAGATTTCTCTCTTGCCTTCACCGAGTGCAGAATTGCCATCAGTACCATGGGATTTTGGTAGCCATGTTGTGTACTAACCACTAATTTCATCACTCCCTGGTCTAAAATATCATATAATTTGCATCAAAAACCCTCATGGAAGAGGCTGCTGCTGTTCTGTGTATTAGTATGGAGTGCCCATTCCTGTGCAGTTACATGTTTTATCATTTGAAAACTGCATTTTGCATACATTTCCCACCAAAACTTTCCATGAGATTGTTATACTGTGTGTCTTACATACTGCCTTTTTAAAATCAGTCCAATTACAACTATAGCCTATTACAGTGTGACATAAAATAAATATCTTAAAAGTAGTTCAATCATAAAGAATTTTGGTCTGTCCCACTATACAAACATTCAAATTCTTTGTGAAATGTAATCAATAATTTGTATTTCTAAAATTTTGTACCAGTGATATTATATGGTAAATGTAAGTGCAATGTCATTTTTTAAAAAGTTTTTTAATTATATATTACTTATTTCCATTCATAAATAAAAAGTATTATTAGCTTGTGACTGGTGAAAATGTATGGAAAAAAAGAAGAAAGATTTATATAGGGTACCACAGGATGTCTATGGTGTGAAACAAACAAAAAACAAATAAAAGCAGTCAGAGTGCTGCCGAAAGCTCATCTCTCTCTCTATATATAGAACTTTGCTCAGGGTGTAGAGTTTGTGTGGCACATTTGTGTTTTTAATGATTTTTTAAATTTTAAACTTTGGAAACTTGTTTTCTTTCACTGATGCTCAAGAAGGCAACACGATACATTAAGAGCCAGGGGGTGTAAACTTTTGCACAGCTAAATTGTTGTAATTTTGTTTAAAGATCTTATTTTTTTCATCTAGTACCACCCTCCAGAAGCTACATAAGATATTTGCATGTTTCCCAGAAGACAAAATAATAACAATTTACACCGATCATCCTGTTCAAAAGTTTACACCCCCCTGACTCTTAATGTATCGTGTTACCTTCTTGAGCATCGGTGAATGTTTGCACCTTTTGTAATAGTCATGTGCGAGTCCCTCAGTTGTCCTCAGTGTGAAAAGATGGATCTCAACATAATATATTCGCTGTTGGAAAGGGCTCAAATATGCAGAAGATGATGGAAAAGCAGAGAATGTGCAGGACCTGGAGGATTTTTCTGAAGAACAGTGGGCAGTTTAACTGCTCAGGACAAACAAAGGACTCATGAACAACTCTCACAAAACAAACACATCATGTCATTGATCATCCAGGTAATGACACACGGTATTAAGAATCGAACGTGTGTAAACTTTTGAACTGGTTCATTTGTGTAAATTCGGTTATTATTGTTACTTGTGGGACTATAATGGTATGTGAAATAGCTTATTAAGGATAGAATTAAATAAAAAAACTAAATGCAATTTTTATGATCTCTCTTATGTATTATTATTTTTTAATTATTAACATTTTGCAGATTTGGCAAGACATATGTAAACTTATGACCTCAACTGTATATACCCTGAAAATAATAAACCACTTAAAAAAAAAGATCCTTTAGAAATGTGCTGATATAATAAATAACAACAAAACAACCAATATACACTAAATATCTAAATCCTGTGGATATTTTCTTAGACAGCCTACAGCATACCAGACAAGCCTCAACCATGGAGGTAAACTTAAGGGACTAGTACTTAGACTATCATTTACCACAGCTGTAAGTAATAGCTGGGTAATGTTTTTTTTTTTTTTTTAAATAATGTGAAGCTCTCTTGTTCTTTGAAATGAAACACTGATAGTTTGTTCTTATGTGGGGCCCAAAGAATATTATGATGAATGACCTCTTCCTAATCCTTAAAACAGTAAGCCCAGTCATTCGCAGGTGTGGAAAGATTGTGTTATGTTAGCTATGGGCTTGTTGTGGGGCCACGAAGAGGCTTGTGTCCTGGAGTTGTGGGTTTATGGGGATGTAACTAAAGATTAATGCCAGTGCGGTATGCACACTGGTGTCCTGGGAAACACGTGTACATGTGTACTTTCATCTCAATTGGTCAAGATACTGAATGGGAGGTCCAAAAATAATTCTTCTAACTTGATGAAATCACTGACTTGATGTTACTTTTATGAAACCATTATAGTTGAGCCCTATAAGGGTCTCATCATTGGCATTAAACTGTTACACATATACATAAGAACATACTCATCATTCATCATTCATCATTGGTTATTAAGTGTTTCAAGTCAGTATTGAAGCTGTGTTTCTTCTGATTTGCAAGCAAGGTAAACAGCAAAAGTTTCATTTGCTGTTAGCCAGCTCTTCCTTTCAAACCATACAAAATGCAGTTCTGTCATTTATCCCTTTGTTTAATTTGTACCTTGAAAAATGTTGGCTTAGAAGTCTATTTACTTATATTTCTCCTCCAAAGGTTTTTTGTAAAATCAGTCATTGCGAAAGCAATCCAGATTTTTCATGTTTGTTACACCGCTATGTATTACTTAGTCACTGCTGATTTGGTCATTGATGTGACTGCAAAAGCAGGCTTCAATAATTAGGCAGTCCCTCAAGGATTTAGCAATTTTGCCATTGTAGAAATGAACACAAAATCAAGCAAACTACCAAAAACTACCGCAGATTTGGGCCAAGACGTGTGACATCATCACGACGCGCATTCAACCAAAGCCCTCTTCGGGTTCACGTGCATTGAACATGAGTACAGCTAAAAAGTCTCATTTACCAACATACATCACTGCGCAATTGCAATTTTGTCAATTCCAAGGAAGCATTTTTGGCCGCAACGATCACAAAAAACTCACTGCACACAAATTCTAGCGGGCGTTTCACACTGTTTTATTTCCTGACATGACTGGCTGTGTGAATCTACAGTCTGGGCCACAAAGAAATCAGCCTCCATTCTTATCAGTGAATTTTTTACTTATGACAGTTGATGGCTATTGTTCTTGGTTCCACAAACGAAAAGAAAATACATTTTATGCCATTTGTAACAACAAAAAAAAGACAATGTGGAGGCCAAAAATGGAGCCTTATTTTTAAAATCTATTATTTCCTTCAAAGAGAGGGAAGGCTTAGCTCTGCTGTCCTTTTATACCAGTCAGCCTTCTCTGCTGTATTTTACATCTGTTCGATGGCTTAATGTTCCCTCAGGCCCTACATTGGAGTTAAAGTAGAACCCTCCCTTTAGGAACATAATCATTATGATAATTTATTACAGTAAAGCAAAAAACCCATGAATCTCATTTACTCGGTTGGCAACTGACCCAGATAACTGTGCCATACACATACACACAAATACTGGGCAATAAATGCCATTGTTAATTGACTTGAAACCTCAGCTGCTACCTATAAAAGCAATTGGAAGTGAATGCATCGAAAATAATACACCTAAGAGTATGCAATAACACCCTCCATTGCTTTGAATGCTATGTGCTTATCTAATCACATTTCTCTTTAGTTATACCAATATATACCAGTATGTATTCAGTATCATATTGAGTGGAATTACATTCAATTCACGCATTTCCGTGCGTTTATGACACGTGTGGCATCAGGGCAATGCAGAGACCCTGAAACTACTCACCTTTATAAAGGAGCACATGCATCAAGATTTTAAAATGCTCATTTTAAATACTAAATACTAAACACTAAAACAGCATAACCTGCTGAATAAATGGCAACGGATATAAAATCAACACATAACAAGCCACACTATATTATATCATTAAATTTGCATCTATCACATTATATAATAAATGTATAATAATGAAAGACAAATGAAATACTAAAATGTGACATAATAACAATATGGTGTAATAAGAATCTGAATATATCTAATATGTTAACAATTCAACTAATAAGTTGAAAAGTGGACTAAAGACTTATAAACACTACAGTAAGTGACTAAACGCAATCACATTTCTAGCTACAAATTTCTAGCTAGATAATATACTGCAAAGGCAATGGCATGGAATACATTTCATTGCTAAACACACATCCACAAGCCTCCATGTTCGTCTTTTGTTAGCAACCAGCTAGCCAGCTAACTGTGATGGGTGATGTATATTTTCTGTATAGTCAGTGTTACAGACATATTCACTTGTTAAGTCTATATGTTGATTGATCCACTTGTATATACATTATAACTCGTTGAAATGTAAGAAGTGCTACTTTGTTTGCTCTTCACGCTGTGAGAAGCCATGTTGATTTGATGTCACTCACTGTACTCGGAGGAACTGATAGTTAAGACTGCCCCAAGTACGAATTTTGAGTTAAGGGCGATGTTTTCTTTGGCTGTTGGAGGTCATGTTGGAGGACAAGTTACGACCTCTAGTTGAATGCAGCATAATACTATAAATACAACATAACAGCATGCATACAGTCGAAAGTTGGCCCAAATGATTTTAATTAACAATTAAACTTATCATCTTCACATTGCTAATAGAGAGTCAGGAACTTTAGAGTTAGATTATTATTCATTGAAACATCCTCTCTGCTCTAGTTTACAAGAGCAAAAAAGCATCCACAAGATCAGCCATAACATTAAAACCACTGATAGGTGAAGTGAATAACATTCATCTTGTTTATTATCTCGATACATTGCAGCTGAAAATAGGTGGGATATAGTAGGCAGGAAGTGAACAGTCTGTTATTGAAGTTGATGTGTTGGTTGGAAGCAGGAAAAATGGGTAAGAGTAAGGAATTGAGCGACTTTGACAAGGACCAAATTGTGATGGCTAGACGACTGGGTCAGAACATCTCCAAAACTGCAGGTCTTGTGGGGTGTTCCCGGTATGCAGTGGTTAGTACCTACCAAGAGTGGTCCAAGGAAGAAAACCAGTGAACCGGTGACAAGGTCATTGGGCCCAAGGCTCATTGATGCGTGTATGGAGTGAAGGCTAGATCATCTGGTCCGATCCCACAGAAGAGCTACTGTAGCACATATTGCTGATAAAGTTAATGCTGGCTCTGATAGAAAGGTGTGAGAACACACAATGTATCACAGCTCAGTGAGTATGGTATGGTAGCTGCAGACCAGTCAGAGTGTCCATACTGAACCCTGTCCACCGATGAAAGCTCCTAAAATGGGAACATGAGCATCAGAACAGGACCATGGAGCAATGGAAGAAGGTGGCCTGGTCTGAAGAATCACGTTTTCTTTTACATCATGTGGACGTCCGGGTGCGTGTGCGTGGATTACCCGGGGAAGAGATGGCACCAGGATGAACTATGGGAAGACAGCAAGCCGGCAGAGGCAGTGTGATGTTCTGGGTAATGTTCTGCTGGGAAACCTTGGGTCCTGGCATTCATGTGGATGTTACTTTGACATGTACCACCTACTTAAACATTGTTGCAGACCGAGGACACTCCTTCATGGCAATGGTATTCCTTAATATCAGTGGCCTCTTTCAGCAGGATAATGCTCCCTGTCATTCTGCAAAAATTGTTCAGGACCGGTTTGAGGAACATGACAAAGAGTTCAAGGTGTTGATCGGCCTCCAAATTCCCCAGATCTCAATCTGATCGAGCTTCTGTGGGATGTGCTTGACAACCAAGTCTGATCCATGGAGGCCCCACCTCACAACTTACAGGGCTTAAAGGATCTGCTGCTAACATCTTGGTGCCAGATACCACAGCACACCTTCAGAGGTCTTGTGGAGTCCATGCCTCGACGAGTCAGAGCTGTTTTGGTAGCACAAGGTGGGGCCTAAATGATATCATGCAGGGTTTTAATGTTATGGCTGATTGGTGTATGTAATTATTGTGACATTTATGTTATTAAAAGTGAGGCCCAACTCTGTGTTAATGCCCATGGGTGTGATGGTCAGGTGTCCACATATTTTCGGTCATATGGTGTTGAGATAAGCTACATGCATTTAGATCCCTTCTAGAGATGGGTATAAGCATAAGCTCAATGTCCACGATTTACATCTGTTTGTGTGCCATAAGACATACAGTCTAGTGAAAACACACACACACATATACACACTTACACCAATGTAAATAAGCAACAGGCAGGCACACAGCAGGAGGAAACATTTCCCATTATTGTAAAACTAATTGGAAACAAAGTGAAGAGGAAGATCTGCTTCTCCTTTGAAGAAAACACGTGAATTCCCTGAGCGCATGGACACATGCTTTTGTGTGTGAGTGTATCATACGTGTCTTCATTATTTCCCTTTTAATGGTTCCTCCCCATTTTATCGCTCATTTCCCTTGGGCAAACTCTTTGATGGGTTTGCCAGGTCTTAGCAGGAGATCCCCGTCTCGCTTCTAAAAATGCTCCACACTATTGCTCGCGGTAATAATATGGGATAGTTGTGCCAAGATTTCCCACAACACACACACAAACAAACACACACAAACACACACAGACACACACACTTGTAATTCTACCTTTATGTTTTCTCCGATGATTTGTGTATTAACATAGCTGAATAATGCCCCAACCCTCACCCTACATATAAAACACACAGAAACACAAAGTACACCATACACACTGCAGTGACATTGATGAGAGCTTCAATCATTCTATATATCTATACACTTTTCCTTCAGCACTACTTTTCCTTCACTAGCAGTAATTGTGTTGAAGCAAAACTATTTGTGTTAAAATGTAAGATTCACACTCATTTTGTTTTATTGAAATGGATACATGTAATTAGTAAATACATATTATACAATTCAGCAGATCCAATTCCAGTACATGACCAACAATATACCCCGTTGTCTAATCACTGGATGTGCGAATTTATACAGTACTTTCCAACAGTTTAACTCATCATTTAACTGTTAATGATTTGGGGGTTTTGTTTTTTGGCTGTAATGTAAAGAACCTGATCATGTGGTACAACCGAACCGGTGTGGTGCTGGATCTTGTGACCGTAAAGGACGAAAGAACTGAGTACACAATTGTATGCTTGCCCCATCGCTGATTTCTGCCTTTGATTTGTGCCTGGGTGCTTACAGTAAATTACTGTATGTGTTAGAATAAAATTACAGACTCCTTCAAAGCATGTGTATGGCGCTTTAATAGTGTCCTGAATCCAGCACCAAGAGTCTAGTCATTCTCAGTCTGATTATTGAGAGCATTTTTTCCCCAAATGAACCGCCCCTGACTCATGATCGGCTTGATACGAGAAGAGAATAAGACAAAAAGACTCAGGTTTGTTAGAACAGAGACTTTCTGCATTGTGCTAGAGCGCATCATCTGAAAAACTGAAGGGGTCAGATCTAGACTAAGCAGTTATACTGTCTTACAGATGTTCACCTGTATTTCATTCAGAGCTGCTAAGGATTTGTGTTGAGGGCTTAGCATGGACAAATAACTTTGTCAACAGTACGTGTTTAAAAATAACAGACATTATTAAATTTCCATCCATCCATCTTCTATACCGCTTAATCCTTTTCAGGGTCACGGGGAAACCTGGAGCCTATCCCAGGGAGCATCGGGCATGAGACGGGGTACACCCTGGACAGGGTGCCAATCCATCACAGGGCACAATCACATAACCATTATTAAATTTGATTTATTATAAATAAACATGCACCAACCAAGCACAATTCATGGCTATTCTGTGTGTATTTAAGGAGTTACACTGCATAAAAATGTCATCTTTGCAGGACGAAAACATCTTGAATATAGTCAGATGTATCTAGTATTTCCGACGATAAGATTACAATTAATCAGATAGGAATTATTAAACCTATTTCTAGACATAAAAGATTGAAATGAGCAAAAGTGTCTGTAAATAGAACAAGCGTGAACGGTTGAGAACTAGGTTTAACAATCTTTTAGATTTTTTTCCCCCTAATAATTGTCTTATTGTGATTTTATAATAGGAATTATTATAGGAATTATTATATAGGGATACGATTAGAACAATTTAATAGGAAATATGATTGACTATATTCGTAAATATATTTCCAGTTGATAATGCCGTAATGTTTGTAATAAGTGTAGCTGTAATGTTTGTAGATCAGTGCCTTATCTCTTGTAAATCCATATTCGAGAACTCCATACCTGAAGGAAACTCCAAATGATGAAAAAGCCCTAATGAACAGAAATCTCCATCAAGTTCCACGTTTTACTGTTTTCTGTTGATAAGTTTTAAGAGGTGAGCATCTTGTGCTACAGTTGCACACTCCTACAAAGGCAAATGATCAATAAACTCTTCCGTTTTATTTGAGTTAGATTTTTTTGTGCACCAGTCAAAACCTACAAATAAAAGCAACAAAAGCCATTGTCAAGCTACACTGAAAGTGTCTAGAATGTTGTGTGGAAAATGTGAAGATGTTGTACAGCTAGTACTTGTATGTGCAAGCTGTATAACTCAACAGGTGAATTTAAAATAGCTACGCTAAAAAGCGAATTGAGGGCTTAAATTAATAGTAAGCGTTACCACTGAAACTTTGCTTCGCTATTTGTTACTCTATTCTTCCACAGTACATTTTTTAATCCATGCTGGGGTGTGTGCTGCTTTCCATGAACACTAGAATACTCAGAACACTCAATTTGTATTAAAACTAGCACTGTTAACTAGCTGGGTAAGCTGCGTATCTGACTACATAAATGACTAACTCTGCCAAAATGGCCACCCATAGGACACTGTGTCATGACATAACATCCCAAGCCCTGTACCCTCATCCCACTTTAGCCCTTCCCTCTCACTCAGAGTGAACCACTGAATGGCAGGATTACAAATTTAACTCAGTAAAGAATATAGTAGGATAAGTTAGTTAGTTAAAGGCTCTAGGCTCGATTCCGAGCCATGGCGACTTGATGGATGAACGATCTGTAGGAAGATCGATCATGTGCCAGTTGGATAAGTTGGGTCAAGGTCTTCTCCGTTCTTGTCTTGATGGTGTCGAGCTATCGGGTTGCTGGTCTTCCTCTTCTTGTTCCTTCGATGCGTCCCATCATAACGTCCTTCTCCAGTAAGTGATCTGTTCGTACAATGTGTCCAAAGTAGGCAAGTCGTAGTTTGGTGATCCTTGCTTCGAGAGACGTGTCCGGTTTGATTTGCTCCAATATAGATTTATTTGTCTGTCTGGCTGTCCATGGTATCGACAGGATTCGTCTCCAGCACCACATTTCAAAGGCGTCGATTCTTTTCTGTTCTTGTTTCTTGACTGTCCAGCTCTTGCTGCCATATGTTACAATGGAGAGGATGAGACTGTGAACGAGTCGTGTCTTTGTGGGCAAAGAAATGTCCTTCGATTTAAAAATTCTGTCCAATGATTTCATCATTGATTTTCCCATGGCTATTCTTCGTTTCACTTCTTTGAGAGTCGTTGCCTTCGTGTTGATCATTGATCCAAGTAGGCTGAAGTCATTGATAACCTCAATTTCGTCTCCATCCAGGTCAAGGGTTCGTCGATCGTAATTTTCATTGGTCATCACCTCTAATTATAATCTATAATTAGACTTTTTTAATTAAGATGATTAGGTACTGTTTTCATACAATGTAGATACATGAGAGATTATAAGAGTAATTGAAATTTCCCACACAAAGCGCCATTTTCTAAAGTACACTAAAAAGCGCTGATGTCGTTTGTTGAATCCTGTGGGGTTTTTTTTTTAAACAAAAATCCCTCAAACACTAAAAGTTTCTAAAAGTGTAGGCAAGCAGCAGTAATTACAAGGTTAGGCACTCTACTGAATCCAGAAGAGTCGGCGAGAAATGTCTTCCACATTACCCTGTTAATTCTTGTCATATGCACAAATAAGCATACGCATGCTTTTGTTTCTCTCCCGCATACACACACACCCACACACACTCACACATTCTTTTCTCCCAAAATGGCATGATGTCATATTAAATGCAACACAATTCAAAGCTACCTATAGAGTATCATTATTTAAAGATCTTAGTCTTTGAAAGCATCCCTAATGGTCCCGCCTCTGAAGTTTCTGAGAAATTGCTGCTTTCTGTGTTTGCTTACCTGCTGTTGTTTGGTTAGCGGTGGCTCAAAATGATGACATCATGTCAAAAGCATTGGTTTAATAACAGTTCTGGTGGTTTGGGGTTTTTCTTCCTGTGTTTGTTTGTGTTTGTTTTTTAGCTGTTTCTCCTGGTACCATGTGATCCTCTGTTTAGAGGGTCGATGATCGGTAGCGTCTGTGAATCGGCTGTATCTGTGTCTGTTCTTCTTGACAGAAAATATGAAAGCTCGGCTCTTTTGTAGAAAATGTTGCATTTCATTCTTTTTGAGGGCATCTTTCGCTCCTAAGCATCTAAAACGACATACTTATAAGGCTTGGCAGATGATGATCCACAGAGTTTTGAAACACTTGTGTAAAAAGTGTCTAGCCAACGTTATTATCTAAATGAATGAGGATTACTGTAAACTGAAGACAAAATAGATATTTACAGGGTTGGCACTAAAGCAATTGAGAGAGAGAGAGAGAGAGAGAGAGAGAGAGAGAGAATTCTCACTGGGAGTGGAAAATCTAGCACAGTTTATAAACCAGAAGCTAAAAGCACAGATTGTAGGTATGATCCAGCATTATAAACTGAGCTTTTTAAGATCAAGAGAACTTCTTTCTTTCATCTAAAATATTCAAGCTGTAGATTTCTCCTTGCACTAGGAGATGCCGATAAACTGGTTCCATGCTTTTGTGTTCTGTAGAGTAGATTACTGTAATTCGTTATTCACGAGACGGCCTGGAGACACTATTCACAAAGTATAACATATACAAAATGCAGCTGCCAGAATGCTAACAAGGAAAAAAAAAGTCTGGTTTGTTTTCTTTCTTTTAGGATAGATTGGTTTCATTGCTGAGTTTGAAGTGGCAGTGGTACAATTGTACAGCTTAGCTGCTTAAATTCTGTGCAAGTTGTGCATGAGACTCTCTTAATGAGGACCCTGGACCTGGTTTTGAATTATTAAGGTATATATACTTACAGTATATGCAGCAACTACAAAAAACATGAAGGCACTTCTTTTATTATTTATAGAATTAGCCATCAGTCAGGCTCCATCTGTCTGCATTTATTCCTTCATATTAATCATTTTATTGTTGTATAAAGCAAAACAAACACAGTACTACTATTACTCCTACCAATACTGTTACTGCAACTACTACTACTATCACCACTACTACTACTACTACTACTGTTACTGCAACTACTACTACTACTGTTACTACAACTACTACTACTACTATTACTACTACTACTGTTACTGCAACTACTACTACTACTATTACTACTACTACTGTTACTGCAACTACTACTACTACTATTACTACTACTACTGTTACTGCAACTACTACTACTACTATTACTACTACTACTGTTACTGCAACTACTACTACTACTACTATTACTACTACTACTGTTACTGCAACTACTACTACTACTACTATTACTACTACTACTGTTACTGCAACTACTACTACTACTACTATTACTACTACTATTACTACTACTGTTACTGCAACTACTACTACTACTACTATTACTACTACTACTGTTACTGCAACTACTACTACTACTATTACTACTACTACTGTTACTGCAACTACTACTACTACTACTATTACTACTACTACTGTTACTGCAACTACTACTACTACTACTATTACTACTACTACTGTTACTGCAACTACCACTACTACTACTATTACTACTACTATTACTACTACTGTTACTGCAACTACTACTACTATTACTACTACTACTACTACTACTACTACTGTTACTGCAACTACTACTACTACTATTACTACTACTACTACTACTAATATTACTACTACTCCTACCACTACTGTTACTGCAACTACTACTACTGCTACTACTGCTACTCCTACTCCTACCACTACTGTTACTGCAACTACTACTGCTACTGCTGCTACTACTACTACTACTACTACCACTACTGTTACTGCAACTACTACTACTGCTACTGTTACTCCTGCTACTATTTTTACTGCTACTCCTACTACTACTGCTACCATTACTATTACACCTCTTGCTACTGTTGTCCTGCTACTACTTCTACTACTACTCCTACTGTTATTGCTACTGCTACTACTGCTGCTGTTACTCCTGCTACTACTTCTACTACTACTACTACTGCTGCTGCTACTACTACTACTACCACTACTACTACTCCTACTACTCCTACCACTACTGTTACTGCTGCTGCTACTACACCTATTTCTCTTACTGCTACTACTACTACAACTGCTTCTACTACTCCTCCTCCTCCTCCTACTCCTCTTACTACTACTACTACTACAATAACCGCTTCTGCTGATACTATTCCTACTAGTGCAACTGCTACTAGTAGTCTACTACTGCTACTACTACACCTGCTGCTGCTGCTACTACTACTACTACTATAATAATAATAATAATAATAATAATAATAATCACAAATATATTATATTCTCAAACAGAACGTTTTTTGTTTTCGTCATGTTACCAGTTACATAGAACACATGATAGCTTCTGCAAACGCAATATATAAGTTGATTCAAATTAACCGAATTGTTGACACCAGAGTTTACCAATGAGGTTAAAACGGATCAGCATTATAAACAGCTGTGAGCACAGACTTAAACAAACCCTAAGATTCGCTGACAAATGCATGATGTCATTGTTTTATCTTCATGCAGGTGTAGAGTTATCATTTGCCCCAGGGTTGAATCTAGCCACGAATACCCTATCTAACCTAATCTAACAGATTTCCTAAACAAATAGTGTAATTTGCACTGTTTTCTAATGTCTTATAATGGCACCCCATTATACAATGTAATGTTGTATTTATCATCATCACTGAATATTTTGTCATACAGGTTTCATACTGTGACTTCTTCACACCATTACACTACTAATATTATTCCTGAATACCACAGAAACCTAAACTTATGCCTCTTTGACCTGTACTTGGCCTTATCATATAGTATTACCTCCAGGGTAGACCAAAAGCAAAGCTAAAAGCAATATGTATTGTGCAGGGCGGAAACACTTGAAAGTTTGCTTTGATTACAGTTGATTGGTGTGACGTAACCCTTAGCAACGTGGAAGATTATGCTGTTGTGGGATTGTTTAGCCAGGTGAGAGCCTGTGGTGTTATGGGAAACACAATGAGACACCTGAGGAATTATTAACACCCAATAAGAAACACGCGAGAGTCAGGGTGAGTTAAGAACAAAAAATGCACAATAAAAAGAAGAAAAAACAGAAACCAAACAATAAATGAGCAAACAGAAGAAAACAGAGCTCAGGAATGCACACCTACAAAAGGGGAAAGACTTTGCAAAGAGCTATTGAAAACCCAGAGGTATATTTCATCTATACTATAGAACAGCCTATGGGTGCTTGGTCATATGTACTTATACACAAAGGAGGGCATGATAGAACTTCTCTTCAGTGAGCAGCTCCTGTCTGAATTGAAATTTGTCTTGAGGGCAGGATCTATTGCTAGTAGCCATCACCAGAGCCCAGGGAACTTCTGAAGATAAACTGATTTGAGAATGGTGGGGGGGGGGGGGGGGGGGGAGCTAGTGAACAAGGGATCATTGGTCATAACATTGAAAAGTGGAAAGTAATGAAGGGGAAACCATAACCTGTCAGTTATTCTGCTTTGGGCTTTGTTTATGCTTTCTAGTGTTGGACATATTCTTGCTAATTTTTCGTCCTTTTTTGGGTATTACACCATTTTAATTCCAATTTAGTAGCTGCCAATTTATGTTCTTCTCCCCATTGCACAGCAACTATTAATCACAGAAAGTGAGAGATACAAAATGGCCAAATGTTTATGGAACTAAGAGGCCCAAACCTGTTCCAGCATTACGATGATCCTGTGCACAAAGCGAGCTCCTTGAAGACATGGTGTGTTAAGGTTGGTGTAGAAGAACTCGAGTGTCCTGCATAGAGTCCTGATCTCAACCCCACTGAACACCTTTGGTATGAAATGGAACACCGACTGCACCCCAGAAATCCTCCTCACCTAACATCAGTATCTGATCTCACTAATGCTCTTGTAGCTGAATAATCACAAATCCCCACAGCCATGCTCCAAACTCTGGTGGAAAGCTTTCCCAGAAGAGTGGAGCTTATTGTAACAGTAAAAGGGGGAAGAAATCTGGAATGGGATGTTCATGGGATGGTCAGGTGTCCACAGACTTTTGGGTATGTTTTTTTTTTTTTAATTCAAAATAATGTTTGACATATTTACATGTCTTCATGGAACTCGCTTCGTGCACAGGGGCATCGTGATGCTGGAACAGGTTTATGCCTCTTAGTTCCAGTGAAGGGAAACTGTAAATCTACAGCACATAAAGACATCCTATACAATTGTGTGCTTCCAACTTTGTGGCAACAGTATGGGGAAGAAACACATATGGATGAAGGTCAGATGTCCACAAACCTTTCGTCATATAGTGTACATGTAGAGCGTAGATGTCCTGTAGCTAAAGAACTGTGTTTCCATCTCAATATGCTCGGGGTGCACGCACTTTCTTTGACCTACACATTGTTAGAACTGTCCGGTAGGAATAGTGAACGAATAAAGCTGCTGGGACAAGTTAGTGGAGTAGTGGAAAAGAAAACCTTGGCTTATGTCTCACTCTTTGTTATATTACTCTGGAAGTGCCACCCGGAGGTTAGATGGGCAAACAAGAGCTGTGGGGTGTGCCGGAAATGGCTGCAGGTGTTTTGGTGGATGTTGTTCAGTGGTTGCGGTTTCTGTAAATCATGTAAATTCAACACAGAAAAAAAAAAAGACAAATGTAGCAACAGTACAAAACAAAAAAACAAATGGAATAACAAGTCGAGTCGGAAACATGGGAAAATACAGAGCAGGCAAACAAGTCCAAGACAATCCAAATCTAAAAAAAACACAGAACTATACAAAGGAAAAACAGGAAAAGCAATGATCTCATAAATGCATGAATATGAAAAATACAATCCTTGTATGTATCTATTGATGAGCTTAGGCTATATTACCTATTATTAAAGCATGTGATGACTTGCAGGTGAGCAGAGGGTTGACAGTGATTAGAAAGCTGGGGGGTTGGAGGGTAGAGCCGGCTGTGTGTAGGTGTTTCCGCAAGAGGGCATGACAATAACAAAACAGACATGATCCAATCTTACACAAAGTCTCGGTTTAAAAGAGAAACCAGGATGTACAGGGCGGCTGTGGCTCAGGTGGTAGAGCGGGTTGTCCACTAATCATAGGCTTGGCGGTTCGATTCCCGGCCCACATGACTCCACATACCGAAGTGTCCTTGGGTAGACACTGAAGCCCAAGTTGCTCCCGATGGCAAGTTAGCATTGGCCTTGCATGGCTGCTCTGCAACCATTGGTGTGTGAGTGTGTGTGTGAATGGGTGAATGAAACACAGTGTAAAGTGCTTTGGATAAAAGCGC
The DNA here is from genome assembly GCF_023375685.1 of Ictalurus furcatus. Lineage (NCBI taxonomy): Eukaryota > Metazoa > Chordata > Actinopteri > Siluriformes > Ictaluridae > Ictalurus > Ictalurus furcatus. The sequence continues at coordinate 12,890,362 of NC_071279.1, forward strand.
TATGTAAGTGCAGACCATGTACATTAATACAGGCGATCTATTAAAGTAATCAACAGAAAATCATAGTGTAGGAGAAGACAGGATGGTTGAACAGACAAGATGATGGAAAAGTGCAAAAGAGAGAAGAAGGGAAGAGATTCACGATCCTGATCACAGGGGGACGCAAAACTGTAGATCTGCAGTTCACACAGATATGTGAAATAGCTATACTGCTGATGATGGGAGTGTGTGTGTGTGTGTGTGTGTGTGTGTGTGCGTGCCTATGGTTTAGACTACCTGTCACTACCTTTCCTAAAGAATGTATAAACACTGCAATTCACACAACATATACATGTTAAACAACCCCATACCGTCCTGACTCTGATTCAGATTCATCCACTCATACAGCATTTGTATACGTAAAAAGCACAGGGGTGCTAACAGGCAAGGATGTTAAACTGATGTCACAATACACACACACACACACACACATCCAGATGAGGTAGACTCAAAACATGTTTCAGTTTGGTAGCCAGATGCACTTGTCTATGGGTTGAATTCTTGTTCTTGCACATTCTTACACAGGTACTGCAAAACATGACATATACACCTTGCCAGGGATGCGAGAAGGAATTTTATATTAAGGCTGTTGGAATTTTAAACAGCATACATGTGGCATAAGTGCTGACGTCACACCTGATTGCATGCTGATTACAATAATTATACCACAGTGAGATTGAATCCTCAAATCAGAATGTGGGGATTCATTTTCTGTAGCAGAAAATGACAAACCTGAATGTTTATGACTGTAACATAAATGATTATGTTTATATTAATGCGCTCCTTGGAATAGGTTATCGTTTCTTTAGTAACAGCTCGTTAACTTGTACGGTGGATGCGTCACATAATCTAAGTCTAATAATAAATGGATTAAAATTGATAAGGTGAAGTTTTCTGTTACGAGATGTTTAGTGAATGTTTATGGAAGGAGTCTCCAGTGTCAGAGCCTTCTAAAAGTCAGTAAGTTTCCCAGCGTGGCAGTTAGTTCCTGAAATCACTTATATTATAGTCATTTTTTCCTCACCGACTTGTCATGTTATCGAGAAACTATAAAAGGGTAAACTCCTTTGTCTTGAACACTCGGGTCTTCCAGACATTCTCTAACACTAACTCTTTGCACCGGAGGCATTTACGCCTGTTTTGGGGTGCCTGTGTTCAGCATTGAATTTATATGTGATGTCACACTCCACAATAGTGGGAAATGGCTCATATAAAAGTCGACAGGGCTCAATATTTCTTTTTTTAACCTAGCCTACTATGTTTAAATGTTATAATCTTATTGTAACAGTTGTACACTGTGTTTTACTATCAAAAGGCTTTACTTGTGCTGTCCGTTAGATCTTTGTGTGAGACTTGTGAATTGTTTGCCCAGAATAGAGCTCACACCCCTCCCATTTCCCATAACCCAACACATGTAGAGTCATGATACTCTATACACAGAAACCCAACAGCATCCTGACTAATATTATAACAGACTTGTATAAATAATTTATTTAATGAATAATTTAATTCAGTTGTTTATACTGATTGAAAATGTCCGATAAGTCAATTTCCATTCCGCTTGTGGAATGGAATACCAGAGTATTGCAAGAAAGAGTTACTCCAAAAACTACTCAAATACTCCATTTTTAAGTTTATTATTTGTATTTTAGCAGTTGCAGCTGCATTTATAGTTAATGTAGTCCTGCAGCACCTCAGCACCCTTACTTCCCTTATCCTTGGCCACAGAGACGCACTCCGGACAGGTTTAATCCAGCCAAGTGTGGAGTAGAAGTAGCTTTCAATCAAAATCTGCATCATCTGATACTGATACGCTCTTTTGTGAGCTTCACATTTTTCCATTTGTCCTTAAGAAACTTTCTTGCCCCCATTCCCTATCTCTCTCTCTCTCTCTCTCTCTCTCTCTCTCTCTCTCTACCTCTCTCTCCTTCTCTCTCTGCTATAAATGTCGCCCATCAATCCTAATAAATGTCCGAGGACCGGGAGGATAGCCTATGCCTGGGCCAGCATGACTGTCTTGAATTACATGCTTACTTATTTCTCTTCCACAGTACATGGAAAACCAGCAGTAATGCTATAAAGACTGGGCCAAAATAACCACATTTAATGGAAGTTTAGTTCAGCCTGAGTAATAAGGGTGCCCTTATTTGACATATATCTTAAATATTTTAACCATTCAAATATTTTTAACTATAACCTATATCAAAACTTTAGCGTAGAGGATTATTGTTGCGGTAGTTTTATTACTCAGGTCACTTTCCCATAAATGACATTTTAATAAATACCACAGAAGAGACCAAGGCATGTCATGCAACTATATTAATTAATCTTAAAATAGGTTCAACCTGTTCATTAAACTCTCAGGATCCCTTCACACGTCCAGAATAACATTCCTAACTCTTAATACCTTGCAATACCTTTCCGATTAGTTTCACTGTAGTTACTGAATAATCCATAGTAGTTACTGAATAACATGCTTTACATAAATAACGGAGTAAGCCTGCGGTCTCTCTTCGTAACTTTAACGTCTGTTCTTTTACTGAAAATGTGAGATGGCCATGAGATGTGAGCTGTAGTTTCAGAGGGGCACATCAGACTGCTAAGCTGTAATTACACTCATGCTATCACTAGATTTGGACTCCATTCCAGTACCAAGTCAACCCAGATTACCGGGTCGAGGTCGTAACAGGGCCGCTAAAGGCACGAGTGCATAATTATGCTGTGGAATACTGAAGGCACACAGATTGAGAAAGGGCCTTTCAAACTGAGGTTACAGTTTTATTAACTCAGTTTAACAATGTACATAATAAAAACATGGCACTTCTGTAAAAGTCAAACAAGAGAGAATTATGTTTGACAGCTATTTCAGACTAAATGCCAAGAGAGATACTCATCTTCAGGCCTAGGGGGTGATCTCAGCACCCTCTAGGCCTGAAGACGGAGAAAGAGGATGATTTATGTATAAGTTTAAAAGCAGCTGGAGGATCTTCTGTCATCTTTGAGAGTGTGTTTTACGTTGAGTGAATACGGATATAAAGAGGAGTGCTGTGGTAACATGGTGTGTATGTGAGTGAGAGAGAGAGAGAGAGAGAGAGAGTGAGTGAGAACGTGCATGTTTTCATATCTAGGTGGGGACCAAGTAACAACAACTGCAGAATTGGTTACTGAGGTTAAGATTAGGGTTAGATTTAGGGGTCGACATACCATATATTAGTTCCATTAACAATTATTTGAATGGAAGGTCCTCACTATAGGCCTGATTTATTCATAAATCGTTTGTAGGAACACAAGAAATTTAGTATTAATAAAAAAAATCCGGGAAGAACTCGGTGCACAAGGCGGGGATACCCTGGACGGGGTGCCAACCCATCACAGGGCACACATTCACAGACTACAGACAATTTGGAAATGTCAATCAGCCTACAGCGCATGTCTCTGGACTGGGAGAGGAAACCTGAATACCTGGAGGAAACCACCCGGAGCACGGGGAGAACATGCAAACTCCACGCACACATGGCGGAGATGGGATTCGAACCACCAATGCCTGAGGTACGAGGCAAACGTGCTCACCACTAATCCACCATTGGACATATTAGCGGAATTAATTGAAGAAATATTAAGTATGGAAAATAAAATGAAAGAAGGCAAGCCAACACAAATCCATTAATTAAGACAAATAAGACCAGTCATTCAATTAGGAAGAAATGCCGCTGTATATATGGAGGAAACGCTGCGACGGCTCAGATGGTGTGTGAGACGGTTCTGTTTGCCATGGCATGTTCTTTTACATTAATATAGGCAACACTCAGTGACTAAGTGACTGATCTGGTATGTCTCAAGCTACAATATGGCAAAACCCTGTGTGTTGCCATGTTGGCTTCTTTATGACACATGCCCATCGGGGAGGGTGCTTCGGTGTGAGAGAGATGTCTGGCTGATAGTCACCGAGACACTTTGCTTTGAAAATAAATAAATAAAACCAAACATAGCAGTTTCCCTGTCTGATGTGCTTGGTGTCCATACCATATATTTTTTCTGCATTTTCATGGTTTTTCACCTCGTTTAATTCACACCTAATTCACCTCTTTTGTAATTTGGCCCCAGATTTTGGCCTTTCAGGTGCTATTAAATAATATATATTTTTATTGGCTTAGATGTGAATCAAAATAATTCCCATTGTTATGAGTGTGTGTGTGTGTGTTATAGGACACTTGTGAATTTGTGACTGTCATGGCTGTAGATTTACTTTATGATTTGCAACTATTGTGATCTGTGCACATGATCTGCACACAGCTGAACAAAACAAACACACAGAACAAATTTTATGTGGCCATAGAAATAATACCCATGATCTCACACATGATATCGAACTAAGCACAGATCTATCAGATTCTCAAATTTGGGTCATAATTGAGCAGAAATGCAGCAAAACCAAATGTAGAATCAAATGTTGCACTGCTCAGCTTTATGCCTGGATTGTATCCTGTTTCACTGTAAAAGCATCTGCCAGTTGCGATATTTAAAAACTCCAAGAACAAGCTTTGGTTTTCCGTTACCAGGACATTTCCTCAGAAAAACAGATCGGTCAGCTCTCCTCTGTCTTGAGGTTTCATTATCACGCAACACTTACTCGCTCTGAAGTGATGAATGATGTGTTTAATTTTTAGGCCTGCACTTGTATGTACTCTATTGCAGATTTGAATGTTTAGCTTTAGGTTTATTTACATCCCTGGAGTCTTTTTAGGGGTCGAGGTGGTTAGCGTTCCTGGAGTAGCCAGTGATTTGTTTTTGTTTGTGTGGTCCATTTCACTAGGGGAGATGTGGTGGTTGTCATGGTGATTTCAAAAAGCATCATGTGAGCACTAAGTGAAGTGTTTTGTGGATTTGATTGTATAAAATGTAATGATTATAGGCCAAGAGAGCGAGAAAAATAGAAACAAGAGGGAGAGGATCAAGCATGTGCATACACTCGCTTTCTTTTTTGCCCTGCTTGTGATCACTTTTCTGTGTGTCATGCTAGCTAAGTTTTCACTTGCCCTATTCATAGTCGAGAAGCTACGACATGTATGGGAAGCATGTAGCTATCAGTTAAGCATCAATTTTACAAATGTTCTAATACTAATTCAATTCAATTTTATGTGTATAGTGATTTTTACAATGGACATCGTCTCAAAGCAGCTTTACAGAAACATATAAACACAGGATACAGATTTTAAATGTGTGAATTTATCCCTATTGAGCGAGCCGGTGGCGCCGGTGGCGAGGAAAAACTCCCTAAGATAATATGAGGAAGAAACCTTGAGATTAACCAGACTCAGAAGGGAACCCGTCCTCATCTGGGTAACACTAAGCCACTAAGATGTTTTATGCTGTGAATGCACGATACATTGACTGACATGACACAGATCTTGTATTTAACTGAGGACAGATTATCCACAGACATGCAACCATCGATTTTGATGTTTCACATCTAGTTAGAAACTTGAACAGAGTTGCTTTATTTGCTTGAGAGTGTCAGAATAAGATCAGCAGATACTCAGAGCTCGATAAATTGGGTTTGGTACAAACTGCTAAATCATCATATTCGCCTCAAACCATGCCAAGTGCTTTAATAATATTAAAGAGATGTACTTATGTGGTTTCTGACGCGGTATATCCAATACGTTAGCTTTAAACAAAATGTGGCAGCATGCAGTTTTGCATGAACAGTTCCCTTTCCAAACGACACCTTTCATGCTGGGAGTAGGCATTATAAATTGAGTAAATTGTGCCATTCGGATGATGTTCAATAAAGGGGTATTGGCTATAAAGGGATGCACATGGTCCGCAACAAATCTCAGATAAGCTGTGGTATTCACATAATGCTCAGTTGGTATCATGAAAACATTGGTATTGGTATAAGAAAACATTGCCCACAGCATTATGCTGCTATCACCATCTGAACTTTTGACACAAGACAGGTTGGGTCCATGGATTCATGCTCTTGACACCAAATTCTCATGCAACCATCCAGCAACACCCTGGTTGTAATTGCTCTAATTTTGCATTAACCTTAGACATGCGGTCACTGACCACTGCTGATCCTAGTATTATAAAAGATTTACATTCCAGCATACATAAGGACTATAAAAGTGTAACTGAAACCACTTTGCATATAATTTACTGATGATTTAAAAGTGGATGAACTCATTGAGAACATGCACGATATTATACTGACTTAAGTAAATGAGTAATCTTGGCAGTTTATAAGGATATCTAATAGTTATGATTGCATGATGCTGATATGGCAGTGATATCAACATTCACGTTAAGTGCTCGGTGCTGTAACCTCCCCGGAATTCACTGTGTTAGTCAGTGGCTGTAATTAAACAAGGGGTTTGGCCATCTGTCTGACAGAGACCAGGTGCTGATGCTCCTCTTTTAGACTTCTACTGAGGTGCCTATTTTAACCCGAGACCCAGGGGGTTGGGGGTAGAGGGTGGTTGGGAGGATCTTTGGAATTAGCTACAGATAGAATAAGGGGTGTTTTTGGGTCTTCTTTAAACGCACATATGCTCTCTGTATGCACTCTACGTGTATACAGACGTATACTGTGTACATGCTGTCCAAAAAAATCAGGAGCCAATGAAAGGAGAACTGCATATACTTCGTTTTGTATTGATTATTTACAACATACTCTCTACATGCTTACTCTCTATGCATTTTCTCAGTCGCTGTATTACTTAAGTTTTTCTGGATTTGCTCAACATATTCCCACTGGTTTCTGACTTTTTGGACGCCCTGTATAACAAACACATATATCCAAAAGGAGGAGGGGGCATGTTTTTATATCTTGCTTGGGGTCAGCTAGGAATAACTGAGAGTTTTGACCTTGTGGTTCCCTTTAAGGAAACCAAAAAACAAAAACAACAAATGAATGAATGAATTCATCTAAAAAGCAAAAAGGTTTATTGTTGTTTACTGAGTGCAGAAACAACATTTATTAGCTGTATTACTATTTATGTCAATGAAAGGTCCTCACAAAGATAGTAAGACAAACGTGGCGTGTGTGTGTGTGGGTGTGTGTGTGTGTGTGTGGGTGGGTGTGTGTGTGTTTTGACCTGGCCTTTCACACTGGTATGGGAAACAGAAAAGCTGCGTCAGAGAGAGATGGTATTCACTCGATACGCTCTGTGTTAGATAAAGTGTGGATGAACAGAGAAAAGTCTAGAATAACTCCATTACAATATCTCCATTACTCCTACTGTCTTTCTGTGTTTAGAAGGACAAATATGAACAATGTACATGTTAATTCAACACTGTAGCTGTCAATTCCACACTGGGCTTTTTACAGTTTGGCTTCTAACAGTGATGACCTCAGGATTAAACTTTTAACACACACACAAATGCGGACATAGCCCATTTTGTGCTTCACATACAGTGGGGGAAATAAGTATTGGACATGTCAACATTTTTTTCGGTAAAAATATTTCCAATGAGGCTATTCACATGAAATTTTCCCCAGACTTTGATATTAACTCAAGAAATCCAGAAATATAAAGAATTCACAACATCAAAGTCCATAAATAAAGTTGAAAGAAATGTTCAATACACGTTCAATACTTTTCCCGCACTGTAAACACGAGATCCAGTTCTTTTCAAAATGTATGATTTTTTAAAATAAGATTAACTGTAATCAATACCACAATTACACAGAGTGTACTCCTGTTACATTCTGTACTTTTAAAAATACTGTAAAAAAACCAAAAAAAACCAAACAAGGCAGAACGACAGGTTCGTATTGTCTGCAAGAGCACTAGCTTTATTTTAGTAAACAGTCTGCAGAGCTATCCATGCTTTTGTTATACAAAACATTAGATATTAATATTACACTGCATGAATGACATCTTAGCAAGTGAAAATACCTTTGAATATTTTCTTACTTAAAGATGACAGTTAAGATGATAAAAATCTATTTCTAGACATTTAAACTAATTTCAAGCTTTGAATTTTCTTACTTTATTGGCAGATCATTTTGCTTCTTTCTAGAAAGCTTAAAATTTTGCAATTTGCCAAATAGAATGATAGAAATAGGTTTATTCATCTTATATTTGGTTTATGGTAATCTTATAATAGGAAACACTAGATATATTTTGACTATGTTCAAGATATTTTCATGTGCAGTGTTTATGGACAAGGCAGTGGGGGTTCGTGTGACATTTTCTATCTATTTACATGATTGTGTGGTAAAACGTTTAGAAACTTGCTGTATCCATGTTGATCATTAAGGGAACAGTTCATTTCTAACAACCATGCAAGCCCAGTGTTTATTAACTGAAGGTGAAGGTGTTGTAAGCACCACCTCCTCTTTGTTTTCATTGGATGTGTTTCTCTTAACAGACTACCTCAAATTTCAGTCACATGTTTGAAGGTCCTTGTTACAAAATCTGTTAAACATTTGCTAAAACACTTTATTCAGACATACAGGAATGATTATGCCTGCTTACAGAATGCAGACACAGGTGTAATTTTGCCTACAGTGGTCGGCACTGTGGGTTTATTTCCACTGCACGAGTTATGTCTTCAACACACAAGTAGAGACGATACTCAGGGGTGTCAGCTGAAGTGCTGCTGGTGAGAATGACCTGATATGGAGTTCTGGAGCTTTCTCTGCGTCAGTGTGAGTAGTAGGGTTGTTAAATGGATAGAGAGGAAGAGACACAGGTAGTAGATGTGAAAATTGGTTGAGAATAGGAAGAGCGAGAGATCCCAAGAATGTGTAAAACAGAGGGAACGAACAGAAAATGGGCAGTAGCCAAAAGGTTAGGGTTGCACACCATGTCCATCCCAGCCACAATGCTAAAAACTTTATTTTTGTTTTTTTTAGTGCCAGTCACTCTCTCTCTCTCTCTCTCTCTCTCTCTCTCTCTCACACTCGCTAAATTTTAGTATTCCCTCCCAGCTCCCTCCCCACACCACCACCTTCTGTGCGTGTGTTTCCCTCACAGCAGCACTTAAGCTGGTAGTAGGAGTGTTTGTAGGCATGTGTATCTGAGTGCAGCCGAGGGACAAGTCAGCTCAAGCGTGCAGAGTGAATGTTTCACGGATTTAAAGCCTGTACATATTAAATAACTTTTTTGTTCGGGTGTGAAGTCCACAGGTAAGGGTGAAACTTTCAATTCTTCTGTTTATATTTACTGCTTTTGCCTATCACAGTGCATCTTGTGCTTCTAGACATGATTCTATTATTAATTTTTTTTTAAATGCATGAAAGAATACATTAACTTGAAAAAAAAAACGGCTTTTCCACATTTTGAAGGTGTTTTGAGGGAGCAGGATAGGCATAACTGTAGAGCTTCTATTTTTAGTGCATGCCTGTTTAGGTCTAATTGTATGATCTGAGAAGAGTTGATGTCAACACTGGAGGACCTGACTGTGAGATGTTCTGTACAGTACTGTAGATTAGATGCTGCTGGAGGAAATCAAGGCTAATGATTTCGGACAGTGTGATCAGACTGGGTCTGATTTCTCCACACTGTGCACAAACTGGAATGGCAGAGGTGTGGCTGGTGTCAGATTCTGCCGTGGTACTGTAGTGATGAGCAGCTCAACTCAACTGTCTGGGACAGGGACCCACTCGACTCTGTCTACTCTGTGATCTTATTCTGAATTTCATGCAGCGGTGCAGCGATTCTCTTGGAACACTGGCATGAGGGCCCTCATTAGCCCGCTTAGCAAAGAGTTTAAAGGCTTTCTGTGTTTCCTGGTAAACAAGAAAAGGGCAAAGTTAATCAGCACTTGGTCTCTGAAGAAAAACAAATTAAACAAATGAGTCTTCTAAAAAAAAAAAAACAACCCTGTAGTTTAATTCCTCAAGCAGTTGTTAATTCAGCAGTTGCTGGGCAGCTCCGATCAGTGTTTCTATATGAGGCATCTGTGTGTGTGTGTGTGTGTGTGGGTGTGTGTCTCATATTTCTCCCTCTCCTGTCTGTCTAAACTGCCTCTATTCTTATCGTCTTTTCCTGACCCCCTCCCCTTTGACCCCTGACTTATGAGTGTATGGTATCTAACGTGGAAATGATCTTCCTCTAATTGTGATGTAAGAGACTCCTTCATTGGTCAGTAACTCAGACTGGACAAGGGAACAGAGCATATTCATCTGTCCTGACTAAATAAATTTTGACACTGCCTAATGTAAGCGTGCACACCATGCGCACTCCTATACGCTGTCATCAGTCAGCGACGATTTCATCTCTGTCCATGTGTTAGTCTTTCTCATTAGCTCCATGACTATTATTTGTCTAAACCATCTTTCTTAACAGACGTACATTTTGAGTTTCCTGCCCCTCAGGCTCTCTCTCTGATTTTTGGCAGCCTCAAGACTGTTTCTGTGTCAGTTTAATTTTGATGTCAGTGACATGAACCATATTGTTTGTGGACACACACACACACACACACACACGTTTGCCTTACTACCCTTGTTTGGGGGGGGGGGGCACCTTTTTGGATACATGTGTTTATATACAGTCATGTGAGAGAATAAGTACACCCCATTTTTGACATATTTGGACAAGCAAACATTTGATCCTCTTTGAAACAGGGCCTATTAATAAAAGTGATACACACCATCAAATGGCATACAATTGACATTATGTAGTAATTTTCACAATTTAAATGAACAAAAAACAGATCAGTCACATGGAAAAAGTAAGTACACCCCTACATTTATCACACCTTTAAATCCATAAAATCAGAATCAGTTGTTGAAGATTGGGTGCCAGTGATTAGAACCTGCTTAGGGAGTGAAAGTGGAACCGGTCTTATTTATACCCCTTTCATATCTAGTGTCTGGTGTTCCCTTTGTTATTGCGGTGTGTGGTGTCATCATCTCAAGATCTAAAGAGTTGTGTAAGGCCTTCAGAAAAGGTTGTGGATGCCTATGAGTCTGGCAAGGGATTTAGAAAGATCTCCAAATTATTTGAAGTACATCAATCCACTGTAAGGAAAATCATATACAAATGGTGCAGATTTCAAACAACTGCCAATTTGTCCAGGACTGGCCGTCCTAGCAAATTCAGCCCAAGAGCAGACTGTCTGATGCAAAAAGAAGTCTCCAAGAACCCCCAAATTTCATCCCAGGATCTGCTAGTAAGTCTTGCAGCTGTTGGTGTCAAAGTGTATGCTTCTACAATCTGCACAAGACTGCACAAATTTGACCTGCATGGGAGGCGTGCCAGGAAAAAGACTTTGCAAGACTTCAGTTTGCCATTGAGCATACAGGCAAAGATCAGGTCTTTTGGAATAATGTTCTCTGGACAGACAAATTGTCAATAGAGTTGTTTTGGCCACAGTAACAGCAGAAATGTTTGGCGCAGACCAAAGACAGCTTTTCAGGAGAAGCACCTCATACCAACTGTGAAGCATGGGGGTGGAAATGTTATGGTTTGGGGTTGCTTTGCTGCTTCAGGGACTGGACAGCTTTCATTCATTGATTCAACTATGAATTCTGCATCATATCAAAGAGTGCTTGAAGATAATGCGAGGCCATCTGTCCAAAAGTTAAAGTTGAATGAAAAGCAGATCTTTCAACAGGATAATGATCCTAAGCACACTAACAAATCCACCAAGAAATGGCTCAAAAAGAAGAAATGGAGGGTTATGGAATGGCCTAGTCAAAGCCCAGATTTGGATCCCATTGAAATGTTGTATGGGGATTTGAAACGGGCAGAACATGCAAGAAAACCCTCAAACATCTTGCAACTGAAAGAAAATTGCAGTTCAAGAGTTTTCAAAAATTCCAGCAAGCCGCTGTCAGAGACTGGTGGACAATTATGGAAAACACCTACAAGAAGTTATTTCTGCTAAAGGGGGCAATACTAGCTTCTGAGGCCAAGGGTGTACTTACTTTTTCTACATAAGAATATCAAGAAAGTCGGCATTGAATGTATATGTGTATACGGAAGATAGTCTTCCCAAACACACCCATCATTCAGTCTCACACACACATCCTTCAGAAAAGGAGGGTGAGTGACTTGTCCTGAGTTAACCTTGCTTTCAAGTTCTGGATTGCCAAGTCACATTATCTCAGGTTATTGTGCCAAAGTCTAAGGAGGACGGACATCAGAGGGAGACAAAAAAAAAGAGCTCTCCTTCCTCTTTGTAAACATCAGGCATTATGCTTTATCAGACACCATGACACAGATGAGCTGCATATGGAAAGAATTAGTGCGTAAGATCAATAGACTTTAGCAAGCACGCACACACACACACATACAGACACACACACACGATCATTATATCTCTCATACAACCACAGTGGGGTTATTACAATACAAAAACTTGCTCTGACACAGAAAGACTTATTCTAGTGATTGTTTGGCACATCTGTTCAGCGTCTTCCTAAGCATGTGTATTATTGTGTTTGTCAAACCTCTGTCCGACTCTGACCATGGGTGGAAATCTTGCCGTGGCTCAGCCAAACGTTTCAGGGCATTTGATCTTTCATCGGAGGATGAATATGTATCGGGTCCGTATTTATGGTTTGTAATTACGAGTCCTGCTTTCCTTGTTCCGCTCCAAACCGGTCTCGGTTCCTGTGGTTTGCACTCATGACAGGAAAAGCACCAAACCCGGTGGTATACGTGCAGAGAACTTGGTTGCAGCATGAGCGCTCATGGCGTGACGTATCTTAATGGATCTGTGGGAGGATATGGCTTTAAAGAAGTGTGTTATGCACAAGCAGTGTGAGTAGTTGTAGCTGTGTGGGTAGCGGTTACACCTAAGCTCAAGGTTGGAATAGCAAATTGACTGATTGACAGATGCGTGATAGAGACATATGAAAAAGCACTAATGTGCACACAGACTGCAGCAACACCCTCACTCACCTCGTGGTCTTTATTCTTATTTTCTGCTCTGCATGGAAAATTGAAATAGAAGGCTACGTCACAGCCAAACCACAGAGTTTCTCTCTCTTTCTATCCCTCTCTCTCTCTCTCTCTCTCTCATGTGCAGGAATATATTCTATTGCTGGTTCTCACATATTCTCATAACTTCAGAGCACAGAACAAATTCTTAAAACTTCCTGAGTCTTAATAAGTTTATCAAGTAATTATGCTGTTAAGGTAAGAAAGTGTTATACAGTAGGGTTTATATATTAAATGTCAATCCATCCATCTGTTTTCCATACTGCTTCTCCCACACAGGGTTGTGGCGAAGCCTGGAGCCTATCACAGGGAACTCGGGGCACAAGGCAGGGGATACACTGGACGGGGTGCCAACCAATCGCAGGGCACAATCATGCACACATTCACACACTATGAAACAATTTGGAATCAGCCTACAATTGCTCTATGTTCTATAACATGTAATGTCAGTGACTACGTTTACATGGACAGCAGTAATCTAATTACTGACCTTATTCTGAATAAGACAATATTGTGATTAAGGTGTTTACATGAGTCGCTTTTAGAATATTCCTGTCATATTCCTGTTTTACATGTTATAGGACATAGATTGATTAACGGCACGTCATTACGTCCCCACGCCACGCCGTCCGACGTTCCCTCCAGAATTTCACGTATCGACATACAGTTCGTCTTTGTTATGGAACCGTATACAGTTTTGGGTGTTTCATTTTTAATTTTACGAAAGCTTCAAGTGCAGTTAATTATTTGTCATGCTGTACGTGCTAATAGACGACTGCTTGAAGCCGTTGGCTATGTCTGAAAACGCATACTTACTTACTATATATTAGCTGAAATACATGTATCTCGCCTACTATATAGTAGGTAAGCACGTGGTTTCAGACGCAGCCGTACTCTCTTGTTTGCCGTCAAACGGTTGAGCACTGCCGTGTGTAAGTGTCCTGTAGCAAAATGCGGTGAAAACTCCCACACGACGTTAATAGTGTGATTAAGGTGTGTACATGTCTGTAATACACTTCGATAATGCGACTAAAACAGGAATACTCCACATGTCTTAATTCCATTTGTGTTTACTTCGAGTATGACTTTAGTCGGATTAAGGTAATTATTAATTGCTGTTTACATGCTAGTTTCTTAATATGAGTATTGTCTTAATCGAGTTAATATTGGATTATTGTTGTCCATGTAAACGTACTGAATGTTGCCTCAATGGACACATAACACAAGCCTTCTTTATTTTACTATTAAATCCTGACGACAGATTAAGTACTGACATAGACTCAGTGTGTCTCAAGTAGGCATAGTGAAGCATCATGTGTTCTTTAATGCAAGTGTAAATGTATATGAGTGCATGGTTATTAGTTGGGAGGAAGTTCGATGTTTGCATAAATGGACAGTAATTATCTGAAGTTTTCTAAAGTAGTAGTCTAAAGGCGATGGAGAAAGGCTACTCTCTGTTTTGATGCCTGCAGGAGAGGTATGTATTGGGGGAAAAAAAAAGTCATAGGACAAAGAATGGCCATGTTTATTAACATGGATTGCATGTGCCTGGTTGTAGAGCTCTGTTATGCTGTACTGAAATACTGGGGATGAGACTTTGACTCTATTACGTTTAGATGCGCTGACGTAGGACATATCTGAGCCGAGCTGATGTGTGTATTTGAAAAATTCCCAAACTGTGACGTACTGTGAGTTACTATTCCAGGATTCTCACCTTCTTTTCAAGTATACTTTCAAATACTTGCGTAAACTAGTGTACTTTATACTAGCATATCAAAAAGACACTAGTGTTCATAACTTCAAACATTCTTAGACATGATAGTATATCAAAAGTAAACTGTTCTTCTCTCCATGTGTACAGTATTATGCTTGTAGCAAATTTGATAGTGTAAGTTAATGAATCCGCCCCAAGGAAGTGAACATAATGTGTTGAGATCTATTGAAGCTCAAGGGGAGACATGTGAGATTGGTGATGTCTTTTGTCTCAGAAGAAAACCTGAGAGACAGGAAACATAAGTAGAAAACTCCTTTTATCTCCTTTATTTCCCATCTGTCTAGGAGAAACTTTGAGGATAATGATAAGATCTCTGTTTAGAGTCCTATTCCCAACTTTTAACTCCAACCTAGCGTCCCCTCCGAAACTATTGGAACGGCAAGGCCAAATCATTTTTGCTGTTGACTGAAGCTATTTGGGTTTGAGATTTAAAAAAAAAAAAAAAAAAAAAAAAAAATGAATATGAGAAGAGAGTTTTGAATTTCAGCTTTTATTTCCTGGTATTTATAGGTAGATTTGTGAAACAACATAGAACATAGCACAACAGGTGTGTCCTGTTAGATTGATTGTTTAAACAATAAATAGCTCTGAACATCTACTCTTGGTCTGAGCCCTAGGTTTCACCTGTGAAGACTTCATTTGTTGTTAAAAGGATAAAACAACATGAAGATCAGAGAGCTGTCTATTGGAGAAAAGCGAGCCATTTTGAAGCTGAGAAAAGAAGGAAAATCTATCAAAGCCATTGCTCAAACCTTGGGCACAAGCAATGCAACAATTTGGAATGTCCTAAAAAAGAAATAAACCACTGGTGTAATGAGCAACATACACCAAATGGGTCAGTCAAGGAAAACAACAACAGTTTGAGAGCTGTGAAGTTAAACCCAAAAACAACAGTCAGTGACATCACTAACAACCTTCACAGGCCAGGGGTGAAGGTCTCACAATCCACTGTTTCAAGAAGACTTTGAGAGCAGATATATTGAGGCCATACCATAAGATAGAAACCACTCATCAGCAGTAAGAGTCAGAAAACGAGATTGGAATTCGCAAAGAAATACAGAGATGATCCACAAAAGTTCTGGAACCAAGATTAACCTCTACTAAAATGACACAAGGCCAAAGTGTGGAGAAAGAAATGATTTGCTCATGATCTAAAACATACAACCTCATCTGTGAAACATGGTGGAGGTAGTGTCATGGCTTGGGCTTTCATTTCTGCTTCTGGAACAAGCTCACTAATCTTTACTGATGATGTAACTCATGATGGTAGCAGCAGAATGAATTCAGAAGTTTACAGGAACATTTTGTTTGCCAATTCACTGAGAAATGCATCCAAATTAATTGGGAGGAACTTCAACATGCAGCAAGAGAATGATCCAAAACACACTGCCAACTCAACAAAGGACTTCATCAGGAGGGAAAAGAGGAAGTCAATCACCAGACCTTAACTGAATTGAGCAGCATTTAACCTCCTGAAAAGGAGACTGAAGGGAGAACCCCCCTGAAACAAACAACAACTGAAAGAGGCCAATGTAAAAGCCTGGAAAAGCAACACAAAAGAAGAAACCAATATTTTGGTGATGTCAGTGGGTCACCAACTTGGTGCAGTTATTGCAAGCAAGGGATATGCAACTAAAAATGAAGTGTTATTTACTTTGATTTACTTCAAGACTTATCTGTTCCTATACTTTCACTTGCCTAAAAATTGGGTGGTCTGATACAAAAGGTTCTATGTTTTATGTGTTTAACACATCTAGATGTAAATACGAGGAAATAAAAGCTGAAATCCTAAACTCTCGGCCTTGCCGTTTTAGTAGTTTCGGAGGGGACTGTATCTTTGAGAAGCTGCAGTGGAAAACTACTCATCCTATTTCATTAGTGTACAATTTCCACAAATTTGTTTGTGTTTACAGTAAATACATACTGTAGTTTGTTTAGTCTTGTTACTGTGGCAAGCCATGTCCTTCCTCATGGACTATGGATGCAGTCAGCCCCCACGTGGAAACATTCATGACAGTCTTGGAGTTGCTAATTAGCAATTGCTTTTGAATGCCAGACTCATTATAAAATGTTTTTGTTTTGACGAATAAGCAATAGAGCATGGAGTCAGTAAATGAAAGTGTACAGCAATGAATGTGAGCTTATAGTGTTTGCACAGAACAAGAGTCAACTTTCTTTCATCGAGTTTCAACCACTTTAAATGTACAAAGTGGCAAACTTTAGACGAAAGAGGAGCCAGTCAGTGATGAAGACAAATGAGCTGAGACCTTCACTCTGAGGACAGCTCGAAGAGGATGAAAGAGCTGTGAGAAGAATGCCCTTGATGCCTGATTTGATGGAAGCATGCGAGTTTGTTCACTTTGTTCTGTACTTTCGGTCGAATCAGTCGAAGCAATCTGAAACCACACAAACTTGTGGCCCGACTTGAGCAAACAAAATCTTCACCACCTCTCACACGCTGTATTTTACTGTATGAATGAGTCATGATTCTGTTTCACATTAAAACAAGCATGTCAGGAAGTGAGGCAGAAAGATGACAACACAAAGACAATGCAATGTGTGTATCTCTGACCTATATAAAAAAATTTATTAAAAAAAACAGCAGTTGGATGACAGTCAATGTATGACCTTAGCCTGTAACTGTCTCTGTTAGTTATTAGGAGGAATATAAAAAAATTCCACTTTCAGTCTATCCCTGTGAAAAGTTATACTCTATTTCCTATTATCCATCATACTCACTTTTATTATCCATCCCAGCCCACTTTTAGTGTTCTTCACAAGAGACTGAACAACTTCTACCATCCTCTGTCATTAGCCCCTTTTTATAGCAGCAGTACTGAGGCCTCTGTCTTCTGTCTACACTAGGAGAAGATGCCGAGTTATTTTTGGAGTGGTGCTGTGTGTTTGGTATGAACATTTGGAGCCAAATGGTGGCTTTCCCCAAAGGCCTGGCTGTGGCATGGTGTGGGATTTGTTGAGTCAGTTCTGAAACACTCCCACCTGTCCTTGTGTTGATGAGGAGCCTTCCATTTTCACTATCACTTTACTATAAGGTTTGAGCTTTGTGTCTTTCAAACATACCTTTAACTGATATTTTACTGGGACACATGCATTCACATTGGCACTGCAAGTCCTGTTACACAATGTAGGAATACAGTTTTCTTTTTGTGGAATTAATATTGGAAACAGTTTAGTTTGTTTAGTGCCTCATTCTCAAAGTCTGTTGGTGATTTTTGCATCTTGCACATGTACGGTTGACCGTATATGTATGTGTGTGTGCGTGTATATATATATATATATAAGTCATTTCCAGAACCTTCACACTAACTGTCCCTCGGTGGTGGAATGAACTTCCAACCCCAATCCGGATCGCAGAATCTGTCAGTATCTTCAAAAAACAGCTAAAGAACCAGCTCTTCCGTGAGCATGTAACTAACCCCTAAAACGCCAACCCCACATTATCCTTTAAAAATAAATAAATTAATAAAAAACTTACTCTGGCTCAAATTGCTTTTCTAGAACTAAATTAAAAGATCTTGTATGGTAGAACTACTTGTATTGCTCTCCATTTGATATATCACTTTGCTTGTATTTCCTCATTTGTAAGTCGCTTTGGATAAAAGTGTCTGCTAGATGAATAAATGTAAATGTACCTGATGAACAATTCTGTTGTCATAATGAAGGGTTAACAGCTTTTTCATTGCAGAATTAGTTCAATTTTCAGACGTTTCTCTTTGCTGACACTTCACTGTACTAACGTTTTAAAGGTGTCAGTGCTTTATAGGATAAATAGTCATAAAAATGTCACTCTGGTCCTGGTAATGTCCCCATAATTTCCCAGGATTTGTATGAGACCTACTTTAGTAAAAGTCTTTTGTAATTATGGGGCAAGACAAGAAGAAAATGTCAGTTAACCACATCAGACTTACTGGAATTTTGATTCTGGCTTGCATTCCTGATTAATTGCTGTTATTTTTTCTGTCCACAGTGCATGTGTGAAAGAGACTATAAAAACACAGAAAGGGAAAATTTATGACATAAACCTTATTTCTGTCCATGCTTAGCCGACAAAATGCCCACTTTTATTATATTAAAAGTGGTTGTTTTCACCTCTATGTATCTGCTTACCTCTCCTATCAACATAATTTTTAAACAGTGAGCAATGAACGTCGTATTTGCTGAAGTAGTGGCTTGGCCACTGGAAGGGGTGTATGAGGATGAAGTGAATGTGTTAATGGGTCGTGGGTATTTGTCTGAGGTGTGGAACTGGCATGATGGTGTAAGAAAGAAGAGCCAAACCAAACGGTATGTCCACAGTATTTACAGGAGTTCTCCGAGATGCTGTGGAATGTGTGGAACACTTCACTCTTTGAGAAATGGAGATCAGATATATGAAAAATCTTTTTACAGTCTTGCAGATCATCAGGAAACAAACTTCAAATTGATAAACTATTCTCATACAGTTTGATAGGAAGGATGAAGAGGGAGGAAAACGATCTGATCCGAAAGGCACCACGTGGCCGGCTTCTTTATAGAAGTCTTAATAATGTTCTGGAATGGTCCAAGCTTTGCCAACTCTTCAAACAGCTGTTTTGTCGGTTCTTAAGCCTACAGCGCCGGTAAAATGTCTTTGAGAGTGTGTGCATGAGTGTGTGTGTTTGTGTGTGAAGAGGACAGGAAAACTCTGTACAAGTACAAGTATTAGTTCTTGTACTTTTGGGGTGTGTCAGAGAGTGAGCAGGTCTAAACGTTTGACAAGTTTGTCTCCAGGGGCTGCAAGTACAAAAAGCCATCTGAAGTCACCAGTTCAAGTTCTCGTGAGCTACAGTGTGTTTGTCTGTGTGTATGTCTGTCTGAGTCTGAGTAAAGCACATTCCCTCTGTCCTTTATGATTCTCAGACCAATGCGTCACACCGAAGTGCGGAGTCTCCCAGGCATGTGTGTGAGACACCTGGATGTTTTCCACTGCCATCTGCACACATAAATCTAGTCATTCTTGTCACTGTCTGAATACCAATCAAATGTGTCATGACTAAGCACTGTTACCTATCAAAGACTCTACATAATATGAAAATGCTTAAATTCAACTCAAAGATCAGAAAAAAGCAACATAAGAGGAAAACCACAGCCATTAGCTTTTATTTGAAGGGAAATTGTCAGCACAGCTTGATAAAGCACAGTCTGAATGAGTTTGAGTAATCACCTTCATCAGGCAGTGGTTATTGCTCTAATCACATCTGATCACAGTGTGGGAATGAGCAGAAGATTAGAAATGTCTGTGTTGTGTATGTGGCTTGTGGGTGGTCTGTCCTGTCTGAGTTTGTATTGTGGCCATGTCTCCCAAAGTGCTCATGCATTCCTCTGAGAAAGAACAGTTTTCTCCAGGCCTTCAAGGTGAGACGAATGTCATACGGTTGGTTTCTGTCTCCTGATTTAGTCATCTGCTCTGTTCTGCTCTGATCTCAGCTGCAGAATAGACAAGTGCTTATTATTTAAAATCTAGATTTTTTTTAAATTCACCACCTTGATTAGATTCTAGGACAAAAGCGCCAATATTTTTAGTTCACCTTCAAAAAAATCTTTGCGCTTTACTATACATTTACTATACAGAAAAAAGGTTTCATTTATGAATCTTCTGAAGGGAACTGCCAAACTCTACAACAGAGGATCTCCCTTTCAGAAAAAAAGCAGACAAAGCTAAAACCTGTCAGGTGGAGGAGATGGTTGTGGGTGCAGATGAGGTTTATTAAAGTTCAGCCGATAATCCAAAATGTTAGGCAAGAGCAAAATTCGAAAACAGGCAGGGGATCAGACAATCTGCAAACACCATGAACTAGACAAATCCAAACTCGTGAAAGCCAGGAACAAAGAAAGTCAAAACCAGAATAACGTGAGCAATGAACAAAAGCTTGGTAAGTCACGCAAATATACACTGAGTGTTACTTCATCTTGAGTAAGTGTTTTGTGTGTGCTTAGATATTGTGTTGTTGATAGAATCCAGGTGTGTGCAATCTGGTGACTGTGTACGTGAGAGCGCTGGTGAGTGCTGGGAGTCATAGTCTGTGGTGGCCATGTTTGTAGGCTGCAAGTTGTTCTGAAAATTGGAGATGACAGAACACCCCTTCAACTCCCAAAGTGGCGAGGTTGGTCCAGCTTGTACGTGACCTTGTTTATGGACAGGATTTTGAATAGGCCTATGTACCAGGGGCTCAGTTTCCTGCAGCCTGTGGTGTGCCTGATGTCCTTTGTGGGCAACCATACATGATTACCTGGTTCATACTGTGGCATTTCTACTCTATGTTGGTCAGTAAACTCTTTCGTGGTCTGTGCTACCTGTCCGAGGTGAGGGGTGTTCTCCTACATTTGTCACTCCACCTAATCATCAATCATCTACAACCCCAATTCCAAAAAGTTGGGATGCTGTGTAAAATGTATATAAAAACAGAATGCAATGATTTGCAAACCTCATAAACCATATGTTATTCACAATAGAACATAGAAAACTTACCAAATGTTTAAACTGATGTACCAGCATTACTGATGTAAAATCAGTACTGATGTTGCCAATTAACCTAATTAGTTGCAAAATGTTCCTCCAGCTGTTTCTTTTTAGTAATACTTACTTTCCCAGCCTTTTGTTGATCCCATCCCAACTTTTTTGGGACCTGTTGTAGCCATCAAATTCAATGTTGAATGATATGTTTTCTATGTGCTATTGTGAATTACATATCGGTTTATGAGATTTGCAAATCATTGCGTTCTGTTTTTATTTACATTTTACACCGCATCCCAACTTTTTTGGAATTGCGGTTGTACTGTGGGGAAGTCTGTAGGGAACAGGGGTAGTTGGTACCTGAGCACACACTGGAATGGGGTTAGCTGAGTGGCAGTGACATAGGGAGTTCTGAGCATACTTGGCCCAGGGGGGGAACCAAGCCCAACAATCTTGGTTCTCAGCACAGAAAGTTCGTAGGAATCTAGTGATCTCTCAGTTGGTCTGCTCCACCTGCCCATTAGCTTGGGTGTGATAGCCTGAGGTTAGGCTGACTGTGACTCCCAGCTTCTCCATGAAACTAGTCCATACCCGAGACATGACTTGTGTGCCCCTGTCACTCATGATATCATCAGGGATGCCAAAGTATCGAAATACGTGCATGAGCATGAGCTTGGCAGTTTCAAAGGCATTGGGAAGGCTGGGCAAGGGAATAAGGCACAGGGATTTGCCGGTCAACAATCACCATAATAACAGTGTGGGTCAGAGATTTGGGGAGGTTGGTGATGAAGTCAACCACCAGGTGGGACCATGATCACTGTGAGATGGGTAAGGGAACAAGTTTCCCTGTGGGAAAAGCTCTTGGAATCTTGGCTTGGACACATGTTGAGCATGACGAGATGAACGTATGGATATCAGTGAGCATATTGGGCCACCAGTACTTTTTCTGCAGGAGTCTTCATGTTCTTTGTGTACCTGGATGCAGAGATGGTTTGCAGAGATGGTGTGCCAAGGTGATAAGTGGCAGGCATAAACTTTTTTCCCTGCAGGGCAGGACACTGACACTTGGTGTCAATGTCCCACTTGATGGAGCATGACAGCAGTAGAATGAACTCATCACTAGGTGCTTGCGGGGTTTCAGTGTACATAAATGACAGGGAGTCAGCCTTAGTGTTCTTTGATCCAAGTTGATATGATAATGTGAACAGGAAACGAGTTCATTCCATCTGCTCCTGAGGTGAGGGTATAGAACTCTAGTGAATAGTCTACAGCACTTTGTTGAACTTTGGAGATGGAGAGGAGCTGTTCCCTTATCTCTTTTACTTCAGGAGAATGACCAAGGACTCCCTGAAACTGTTCTAATAAGTTCTCATAGGATGAAATAGGCTCCCCTCCCTGGGACCAGAAAGCCATGGTCCAGGCTTGCCCATGAGTAGGCTGATGAACTGGGAGACCTTCTGTCAGTCAGAGACACCTGAGTGAGTGAGTGAGTGTTTTGTGTGTGCTTATATATCGTGTTGGGGATTGAGTCCAGGTGTGTGCAATCAGTAATCTGGTTACTGTGAATGTGAGAGTGCTGGGTGTCACAGGCTGCATCAGAATATCCCTACTACCCTACTAGACAGTAGGCAAAAAACAATACACCAAAGTAGTATGTCCTAATTCTTAGTATTCATAAAACAGTAAGCGAGAAATACCAGATGACCTACTGCTTCTGCAGTATGGAAGTGATGCACAATGCACACCACTCCCATAAGGCAGTGGGACTGTCATGGAAGAGCTGCTAACATGGGGATGTAGTATGTCTGGGTTGTATTCATGCCACACACTTATAATGATCAGTACGTACTGTATTAACGGCCAAGCAGTAGGTACTGAATCAAATGCAGTAGGTACTGTCACAATCTGCGATTTCGAATGCAGCCATAGTCTGTGGTGTCCATGTTTACAGGCTGCAAGGTATTTCATGCTTGTCTAGTTTATGTTTGTGTTTATATTACATAGTCCTAGTTCTAGTTTGCGTGTGTTTCACTTTAAATAAAATACTCTGCACTTGCATCCATCTCCAACTAATCCATGGTAGAACACTAGACCGAACCATGTTTATCCAAATCAGGTTAAGCAGATCCAGGAGAACTAATGACAGCTTGACCTGATGAAGATTATCATGAACCATCTCCAGGTTGGGCTCCCTCAAAAAAACTTTTTTGGGGAGGGCTACAACCTGAGCATAGGTGGCCGAACGCAGGTAGCGGGGTGACAGTGGGGCTCATACCCGAGGACGAGGAAGTGCAGCTTACGCTAGAGGCCGAGGGGGCGACCTTGGCAAACCATCTAATAGCTTAGGCTAATGGCCAATAAAGTGTCCTCAACAGCTCAGCCAATGCCAGAGGTTGACAAGGTGGCCTCACCAGCCCAGCCAATGCCAGAGGTTGACGGGGTGGCCTCACCAGCTCAGCCAATGCCAGAGGTTGACAGGGTGGCCTCACCAGCCCAGCCTATGCCAGAGGCCGACTGGAAGGCCTTGCAGGGGACATTCATGTCAGAGGCTGACCAGGCGGCGTCCCAAGAGATGCTCACGCCAGAGGATGATGAGGTGTTCCTGCAAGCCACTCACAAGGCCAACATGGCCTGTACATCGAGTCTACTCTGCCCCGTGACTCTGGTGAGGACGTGGTTGCTTGCCCACCCTGTCCCAAGGAAGTGACTTTGGCTCATTGTACTGGGGGTTATGCCATGTTTGGTCCCCGCTGGCCAGAGGGAGCCTATCAGGCCATAGATGCCTTGCCTGGCAGTCCCGCACCCCTTCAAAGCCAGAATGGATGCATCAGGAGCCATGCCTTAAAGGGGGAGGGGCGTTGTCAGGTTAGCGCCGATAGCAGCCCAGGACTACAGCACCTATCAACCACTGCACACTACATGTTCACATCATGCACCAAGTCCAATGATCATGAACACCTGAATCACATGCACAGTGCGCATTAGTATTTAAGTCACGTTTGTATAGCACTCTTGGTCTAATGTCTGTTGTGAGTAGTGGTGTTATATGTTCTTGTATCCATGCCATGCTCATGTAATTTTCATAATTGTATAGTTTATGTTTGTGTTTATGTTACATAATCCTAGTATTTTGTTCATGTGTGTTTGACTTTAAATGAAATAATCTGCACTTGCATCTGTCTCCAACCAACCCGTGACATAATGGAGCAACAGAATAAACGTTTACTGAACTAAAGCCAGTATTAAATGATAACTGCAGTCCTGATTGTGTAACTGGGTTAGTAGATAAACTATGATTTATTCAAGGATAATACTTAATCAACCCTGGTGCAACTTAGTCTTAATTTTATTCTTGTGATATGATGTTTATTAAATCTCTATGCATGTATGTACAGTATTATATTAAAGATGGCTCCTAGTGGTCAAACTAAGTCTTTGAAGCTTTGTCGTGAGGCTGAGATTGGCCGAAGCATAACCCATATTCTACTTAATATGTAACATCACACCTTTTTTCATTCAGTCGCTACATACTCTGATGTACTTAGATTTATGAGGGTCTTGTCTCCAGTATTTTTTCTTAGCTTTTGTCACATCCTCTGTTGCTCGTCTCATTTAGCGTACGTATGAGTGTTTGCTGAATAATTTCCAAACAAAGCAACCTAATCTTTCTGCTTTTAACAGAGCCTAAGGAATGCCACAGCTGTAACTCTTCCACCTAAAGCAAACAGATTTTCTTTTTAACAGTCACAACCACTTCAACAAGTCACATCAATAATCACCGAACAGAACTTTGAGGGACTAAATATTTGGTTTCGTGGACGTGGAGCAAAAGGCAGTAATAGTATGCTGTCATAAAGATCAAAGATTGACCTCTTGGTGACTTTTTCTTTGGCTATCGTTTGACACAGTTGGCTGCTCCATCACAGCTAACCCTCTCTTGTTGCTCTCTTATTGGCCAGGTGGTTCTGTGAGGGGAGGGAGCTGCACCACTGTCCTGATATTCAGATTTGGCAGGATGATGACCTGCACACGCTGGTGATTGCCGAGGCTTTTGAGGACGACACAGGCAGGTACACCTGCGTAGCCTCCAACGCTTTGGGAGCAGACAACACCTCTGCCGAGGTCTACATTGAGGGTGGGGATCTTGTGTAGACACACACATTCATACACATTTTTAGATGGAGGGCTATTTTATAGTTACTGATATATTATATTGTTACACTCTCTCTCTTTCTCTCTCTCTCTCTCTCTCTCTTTCTCTCACACTCTTTCACTCTTGTTCTCACTTTTTCACCCACCATCCTCAGGAGCTTCATCTTCAGACTCAGAGGGGGAAGGATCCGTGTCCAAATCTAAGTCAGGAGCCATGCCACAGTATGTTTCAGTATAACCACTTTGACCTCTGACACCCCTTACATTTGAACCAGGCTAATTACCCTTAAACTAATTCATATTTGTCATAACAGCTTTGTCATAGGTTTGTCAGGCTTGCAATGGCTTTCCAATAAAGCACTAAGCCACAATCTCAGCATTATGTGACTACACATGTACTGTCCTAATGAATTCTAATTCCCTTATCTTTTCCCGAATCACTTTATTTCTCTCTTTCCGTCCGTCACTATTTGTTGATGTTGCTTAAGCCATCTTCCTTCCTCTCCCAAAATCTTTTCTTCATCCCCCTTCCCACACCCTTCTTTCTTTCCTTACTCGCAGTCATGATTTGTTGCAAGTTTGTTCCTGGTTCTAAATGATATCACTAGAGGTGTTTGAGACTGCGCTTATGTTGCTCTACGGTGGATTACTGAATTCAAACTCAGACAATGCGGCCAGAATATTCACGAGTGTTTCTAGGGGTGTGTGTAAAAGTGTAGTTAGCCCACACAGCAAGTATAGTAGATAAATCACATTGTTTACTGTATAATTATTTCCCTTAAACCTGCTGTTAACTTATTTTCATGATTAGCTTCTTACTTTTTTGTAGGCTTTTTTCATGATGTCAGGTAATACTATGTATAATTATGTTTACCTCAGCTACACCCTTTACCCAACCCACAGAAACTAAAATAACGTATTTCCTGCTTACTTATCTTCTTTTACGCCTGAATGAAATTTAGATCAAAATTGTTTCTAAAAAGTGATCTTTTGAAACATTTTTCTCTAGCCATTTGTCTACATCAGGTTGTGTTGCGAATGCTAAATGGAGCAGGAATGAGTGGTTAGGCTACAATGAGATATTTAGACATCTAAGATTGTTGGCGCTATCTTAAACCAGGAGCGTTAACCATGGTGCTCTTGCAAAGTTGAAGCCAAAGTTCATCTAGAAAAGTCTGTCCACTTGGCGGCCATCTTGAAAATGTTCCTGGGCAGTTATTCTTCAGTCATACATCAAGGAATCAACAAAACAACATTTCAAACATGCATTTAAAGTGGCTGTTAAAATTGGACAAAAATGACATGAATAATGTGTGGTCTTTGGCTCAGTCAACATGATAGAAACATATTTTTTCAGGTCTGCAATCTGTAACTAATTGAGTAACCAACAAGGTGATTAGCTTTTTTAAAACCCAGCTCCAAGTGGTGCAGCAGAAATCAAACTAACACAAACTGCAATGCTGCTTCTGCAAGTATCATCACATAGAAATATGTATGTAATACACCAGTACACCCCTGTGAAGTGAGTCTGATACAGTGCAATGAAAAAGTATTTGCTCCCTTCCTGATTTCTTCCATTCTTCTATATTTGTCATACTTAATTGTGTCAGATCTTCAAACTACAGTTAATATAAGACAACCTGAGTGAATGCAAAACAGAATTTTTAAATGTTTAATTATTTATTGAAGGAAAAAATTATCCAATACCAACTGACCCTAACCCCTTGTGAAAAAGTAATTGCCCCTTAGTTACACAATCAACCACTTAACAATAATACTGGGATAATTGGGTTCTATTTAGACTAGACACACCCAGGCTTGATTACTGCCAGCTCTGTTGAATGTAAACATCACTTAAATAAAAGCTTTTCAGCAATATGAAGTAGACTAAAATGTCTCAACAAGTAGGACACTATGCTGCAATCAAGACCAATTCTGGATATGGCATGAGAAATAAAGATTGGAAAATGTTACAAATCCATTTCTAAGGCTTTGGGACTACAGTGAAACATTATCAAAATAGAGAAAACTTGGAACAGTGATGAATCTTCACTTTTGGGATCATGTTCTGTGGATTGATGAGTCAGAACATTTTGGAAGACTTGGGTCCTGTTACATCTGGCAAAAAGCTAACACAGCATTCCACAATAAGAACATCATACCAACAAACATGGTGGTGGTAGTGTGGTCTGAAGAGCAAGAACAAGTCCACCTCTGAATGGCTCAAAAGAAATCAAATTAAGCTTTTGGCGTGGCCTAGTCAAAGTCCTGACTTGAACCCCATTAAGATGCTGTGGCAGGATCTTAAACGAGCACTTCATAATCGAAAACCCTCCAATGTGGCTGAATTGAAGCAATTCAGCAAAGAAGAGTGGGCCAAAAAGTATTTCATTGCAGTTGGTAGCATGACAGGTTATTATATTTAATAAGTATTTATTTATAATATAAGTATTTAATAACCTTTAATAAGTATTTATTTATATTATAAGTTTTGGGGGCAGTTGCTTTTTCACATGGGTGATGTGACGTTTTTTTCTACAATAAATATGCACATTTAATAGTGTATAAATTAATACACATTAACACATGAATTCACATTTTGTAGTGCAACAAATATGCAAAAATGGAGAACTGGAGAAAGGCACTGGATGTACTTTTCCTGCACTGGTGATCTGGTGGTTTTATATATATATACATATATATATATATATATATATATATATATATATATATATATATATATATATATATATATATATAGGTCAAGAGCTTCAGTGAATGTTTACATTAGACATCAGAATGGGGAAAAGGTGTGATCTAAGTGACTTTAACCAATTTGATAGTACAAGGGTCCCATCCTAAAACAGAGACTACTGGCCAGGGATGCATTTATCCAAACATTCCGTCGTTCTCTAACAATAACTAACACTTCCACACAAAAAGTATTGGAGTAAGATGATGACTTAGCAGAAGCACTCAAATATTTAAATCTAGCAGAACCAAACCCAGGAGCCGAGCTGAACCGCTGAACCTGGCTCTTCAACCAAATTGAACTCAATAAGCCATGTAGCTGGTTTGTGGATCTACATCTGGCCTTTAGGTATTAATAGGCCGAGACCGACCTCAATCTTTCCGCCGTCTTTGTCTTTGATGCACCGTTGGCCTTGATGGAGCATGAATCCATTTGCTTCTGCTTCAAGACACTGAAACCCAAGTTGCTCCTGATGGCAAGCTAGCGCCTTGCATGGCAGCTCTGCTACCATTGGTGTGTGAGTGTGTGTGAATGGGTGAATGGTACACAGTGTAAAGAGCTTTGTAAAACCGCTAAGGTTAAAAAAGCGCTATATAAGTGCAGACCATTACAATTACCATGCTTTTGCATTGGGTGAAGCCTAAAAAAAGAAAATCTGTGAAGGAAGATCATGGATTAAATTTGGGTTTGCAAATATATTTGTATCTATATATTTTTAAGTTGTGTGTATAACTGTGGACTAGAGTGTGTGCAGTATTCCTGAATAACTCTGGTTTATTTCCTCAGGGCTCAGAAGAAAACAGCGTCAGTGTCCTTGACCATTCGCACGTCTTCACCAAAAAGCCCTGATAAACCATCCCTCCGCTCCACACTGCTCCAGCCACTGTCACAGAGAGTACGAGACACACACACACACACACACACACACACACTCACTCACAAGTGGTTTTAAAGTATGCAGGTCTGGAACGCTCATGAAAAATGACAGTAACAGATGTCAGGACATACAGAAGTCTGATACACTTTTTAGCAAGATGAATACATATGTCATTTAAATGACAGAAGAAATGACCCCCCCCATCTCTGTCCCCACCTCTCAGGTTCAGAGTCCTGTCTCTTCACAGTATGCTGCTGATGGACTTCTCTCAGCTCCCCCTACCTTCACCAAGGTAAATACAAAACAACAACAACAAAAAAAAACAAAAAAAAAAACCAACCCCAACAACAAACAAAAAACAGGTTGTGATTGATCTCTCATCTTTTCTTCCTCCTCTTAATTCCTACTTAACACTGTGTGTTGTTACCTGGATGATCGAGGACATGATGTGTTTATGTTTTGTGAGAGTTGTTCATGAGTCCTTTGTTTGTACTGAGCAGTTAAACTGTACACTGTTCTTCAGAAAAATCCTCCAGGTCCTGCACATTCTCTGCTTTTCCAGCATCTTCTGCATATTTGACCCCTTTCCAACAGTGTCTATATTATGCTGAGAACCATCTTTTCACACTGAGGACAACTGAGGGACTCGTACACAATTATTACAAAAGGTGCAAACATTCACTGATGTTCAAGAAGGTAACACGATACATTAAGAGACATGGGGGTGTAAACTTTTGAACAGGATGATCGGTGTAAATTGTTATCTTTTTTTTTCATTTAGTACCGCCCTTCAGAAGCTATATAATATATTTACATGTTTCCCAGTAGACAAAATAATAACAGTTTACACCCATCATCCTGTTCAAAAGTTTACACCCCCCTGGCTCTTGATGTATCATGTTGCCTTCTTGAGCATCAGTGAATGTTGGGTCCTGTGTGTGTGTGTGTGTGTGTGTGTGTTATTCTCCTACCTTCCCCTTTACCACGCTCTTTGTCTCTGTAGTTGTTACAGGATGCTCAGGCGTGTGAGGGGCAGTTGGTGGTTCTGGAATGCAGGGTGAAAGGAAGCCCGCCGCTCCAGGTTCGGTGGTTCCGACAAGGTCACGAGATCCAGGACTCTCCTGATTTCCGCATCCTTCAAAAAAGTACGAGCACATCAACAACACACATATGGCACCATTACACTGTGTGATAGTCAACATCACTGTTAATGGTGTGGAAAATCTGAATTTTTTATTATTATATATTTTTAAACAGTCACGAACAGCTGCTGTTGCTAAATGACACAACGGTGGTGACAGGATGTGATGAAGAGCATACTGCTTTGTTTCACTGAACTGATAAACAGTATTCTGTGGAACTGCTAGTTCAGTAGAAATGATTATAAAGTAAACATTGCTTTTTTTTTTTCTTCTGGGTGTTCTAAGATATACACACCCAGAGATACTGGGAAAAGACACTGAATTTATTGATTATACTTTAGGAGAAAGTGCAAACTAATGTATAAAGACAAAACAAAATAAACAGTAAAAATCATATCAATGTACTAAATGGGAAACAGACAAAGCTACTACTGACACATGTTTTTCTCCCTCCGCTCTCTGTGTCTCTCTCTCTCTCTCTCTCTCTCTCTCTCTCTCTCTCTTTCTGTCGTCTCCTTTCCAGAACCGAGATCTACAGCAGAGCCTGGTGAGTGTCGCTCCTGTCCTGACATGCAAAACAACACAAACACATGGCACACACATTAATCAACCCTCTCTCTGACACTCTTTTAATCCGGGTGTTAGCACACCAGCGCTCTGCACGGTAATGCACGTCCTGTGCCTGCGTGTTATGCGGCATGATATCATCGCTGCTGAACTAAGTTTTGAGTCAGATCTCAAACGCAAAATCAGGACGGAGGCGGGAACAATTACAAATGAAAACACGCTCTTCCTGCGCAGTCAAAAGGTGTATAGGGTGTGACACATCCTCTGTGCGTCACGCCTTTGAGCTTACATGTGTGTTTGTAACTTCAATCAGTGTCTGTGTAGTTTACAGATTATGTCTAAACAGGATTAAGCTCTAGGTTAATGGTGAATCATACGTTTTTCTGGCAAATTTATGTGTCAATGCTGCCACACCTGTCTGATTTACCTGTCATTCTTACTCTCACCTGGATTTGGAACACATCTGGTTCACCCCATCAGCTATTCATCATATCACCTAATTAGTTCTGAAAGCCAATCAGGGCCTCCATCACAGAACTATTCAATTCACCACCACCACTATGTTTCTGAATGATGGTGTCATTTCTGCATGCGACTTACCTTGGAGGAGCTGGGAATGACATTCATTTTGACCATTGGTTTTTTGATATGTACAGTCTTTGAAGTAGCTGCAACTCTGAAGTTCACTGCACTTTTGCACCTGCTATGAATGCACACGTGACAGTCCATACAGGATTTTGAAGAGTTTGTTTGTGATTGTTGCGGCCAAAAATGCTTGATTGCTTGATTTTGCTGCTGTTTAAAAAAGTCTGCGATGCAATCTGTGGAATTTTTTTTTTTTTGCGTTGAAATTATTCAACCTACTTGAATTGGTGAAATTGCAATTGTACTGTTTGTTGGTGAATAAGACCTTTTCGCTGTATTCATGTTCGACGCACTTGAATTGAAGGTGGCTTTGGCCGAATGCACATTGTGCTGACGACACATGACTCGTCTTGGCCCAAATCTGCAGAAAAGCTGCGGTCATTTAGTTGGTGAATAAAAAATTGTGAGCTCCTCCGAATATTGCAGAGTTTCCTTGATTTGGCATTCATTTCTGCTATCGCAAAATCCTGGAAGGACTGGACAAATAAACTTTGAATCTTGAATTTGAGCTGCAAAGTGGGAATAAAACATGGACCCCTCCATGTTCATCTATTATTAGCGATAAACTGGCCAGCAAACTGTGATGATTGATGCATATTTTCCTCCTCAAAACAACAAACTGTATAGTCAGGGTTATCGTGTATATGAGGGCGTGCTTTCTTTGTTTTGCGAGTTACAACGTCTAGTCGAATGCAGCATTATAAACGTTTAAAGCCATGGTCACTTAAGGAATCTGTAATCAGTAACTCCTCTGATTGACCCAACAGAGGAGATCTGCACTCTGGTGATAGCAGAAGTTTTCCCTGAAGACGGAGGCCTGTTCTGCTGCAGTGCTACAAACCAATACGGCTCCATCAGCTGCAGCGCCCAGCTCACCATCATGCCAGGTGTGTTTTAATTGCAAACCTTACAACCATGTTTTACCCAGTGGTGCAATGCAATGTTAGAAAGTATCATATAGTCAAAAAATAACACAAAATGTATGAGATTACAATTGCAATTACTGCATTTTCCAGACTATAAGTTGCAGAGTTGTTGTTTTATTTTTTCCATCTAGTAAGCATGTAAAAGTTACTGTATATCTTCTAGAAAGGAATTACAGTTGTAAAAAAAAATATGTGGGTAGCTTTATGACTCAAAATACATACAAAAATGAGATCCAAACCTGTTTCGGGTGAAGTATCTTTTGAATCCTTTCTCTTGAATTCTTAATTCTTTCTCTTGAAACATAAAATTTAGAAGATGCAAAATGTCTGAAATTATAACAGTTTGTCTTCATTTGAATGTGGAAAAAAACAGTAAATATACAATTAGAGAAACCTGGTATTTTTTTTTTCTGTTCTTTTTCCTGTGTATGCCTGTTTCAATTCATGAATACATATACTACAGTTCCCTTATCGCATGCTGTTGCCATATGGCAACAATTACATCTTACCATTTAACAGAATACTCAAAATCTATAAACTTGTTTAAATGACAAAATAAATGGCAACACCTCAGGTAGTGTTTCATTTTTCCCTTTAAGTAGTTTTGTCTAAATATTGAAAAATGAATCAAATTTTGAAAGCCCTTCAAGGATGACCTTCATGGTCATGTAACATGGCTTTTTTTCTTTGTTGTTCTGTCAAAGTTAAAGCCACCTGTTTCCAGTTACATGGGAAAATAATAGCTTTGTGTTATTGCCTATCAAAAAATTGGAGATAAATGAATTGTTCTCATATGGGAACACCATGCAGTAAAGGGTTAATATGGACAGCAGGTTCCTGATAAAGGTGTACTGGTTATGAATACAAAATCAAAAGTAGTTACATGTAAACGAGGTAGAAGAAGATCTTACACCCTATTGGTGTTATATAAAGGTTCATAACTTGATTTTTGAACTAATTGAGAATGTAACTTTAACAGCATTTTTTGTAACAATCTGAAGGTCCTTTTTTTTCTTAACGCATCAATGTATTAAGTCATGAACATCAAGATGGAGATATTTATAATTCTATATTAGTCAGTACTAATAAAATAGGTGTGATGGTAAATGTTTAGGCACATGTGACTCAACTGTTATGACATGTAATTGTGCACTGTAAGTGAATGATGTGCATCGGGATTGCTTAATATGTTTTTGGTGAAAGAAGCAAAAATGGGTATCTCAAGAAAAAGGATACATTCTCAAAAGAGATACATTTCTACTTCTGAAAAAGTCTGGAATGATTTCCTGAAAAATACACCTTGAAATGGGAGAAAATTGCATTGTTACCTCAGGCTGTATACGCTTCCTTTTTTCATGTAATTTTCCTAACCATGGATGTTTGGGATATTTTTTCAACCCTGCTACAGACATAAAATATTGGGGCAGTGGTGGCTTGGCGGTTAAGGATTTGGGTTAAGGCTCTGTGTTACTGATCGGAAGGTCGGGGTTCAAGCCCAGAGCACTGCCAAGCTGCCACTGGTGGGCCCTTGAGCAAGGCCCTTAACCCTCTCTGTTCCAGGGGCGCTGTAACATGGCTGACCCTGCGCTCTGACCCCAACTTCCTGACATTCTGGGGTATGCGGAGAAAAGAATTTCGCTGTGCTCTAATGTATATGTGACAAATAAAGACTCATTATCATTATCTAGTAGTATTTAGGGGAAAAAATGTTAGGTTATAATAAATGTTAGAATATTATCTTTTTCTAATGATTCCACCAGTTTGACTGACAATAGTTTAGGTATTTTTAGGAAAAAACTTTAACAAAACAAAAAGAAAGAAAGCAAAAAAACTGGTTCTCTTTTTAATGAGTGACTCGTTGTTGTTTTTAAATGTTTCAGCATTCATTTTTCTTGAGAAGGAGAGTTGTGTAAGTCCTATGAGCCTTGACATGCTCTAGTTTAGTATGCTCTGTGTGTATTGAGAGTGCTCTGAGTGAACATGACCACCTGTACTGGGGAACCTGATCTTAGCACAACTGACGCATGGCAAGGAAGAAGTGTTTATTTCTGATGATGGATCAGCGTACCTATTTATAGGTCAATCAGAGTAGAGGTCTGACCCAAATAAACAAGGATTGCATGGATTCATAAAGGCTTAGATGCATTCCAAACAAGCAGTCTGTATACGTTCCCTTAGGGTTAAGTCGGCACCAGCGAGCCCTGTAAAAATCCTGGATTTATCATAAACTGTTTTTTATTTGACCAGTTTTTCTTATATTACTTATTCTCAAACAGGTATTAAACATACCTAATTCTATAACTCTTTACTAAGCAAAAATAAAAAACTAAAATACCCTAAAATAACTAAAAGCCCCTGTGTACAGTGCATCCGGATAGTATTCACAGCGCTTCACTTTTCCCACATTTTGTTATGTTACAGCCTTATTCCAAAATGGATTAAATTCATTATTTTCCTCAAAATTCTACAAACAATACCCCATAATGACAACGTGAAAGAAGTTTGTTTGAAATCTTTGCAAATTTATTAAAAATAAAAAACAAAAAAGCTCATGTACATAAGTATTCACAGCCTTTGCCATGACACTCCAAATTGAGCTCAGGTGCATCCTGTTTCCACTGATCATCCTTGAGATGTTTCTACAACTTGATTGGAGTCCACCTGTGGTAAATACAGTTGATTGGACATGATTTGGAAAGGCACACACCTGACTATATAAGGTCCCGCAATTAACAATGCATGTCAGAGCACAAACCAAGCCATGAAGTCCAAGGAATTGTCTGTAGACCTCCGAGACAGGATTGTATCGAGGCACAGATCTGGGGAAGGGTACAGAAACATTTCTGCAGCATTGAAAGTCCCAAGGAGCACAGTGGCCTCCATCATCCGTAAATGGAAGAAGTTTGGAACCACCAGAACTCTTCCTAGAGCTGGCCGCCCGGCCAAACTGAGCGATCGGGGGAGAAGGGCCTTAGTCAGGAAGGTGACCTGGGGCAAAGGTTCATCTTCCAACAGGACAACGACCCTAAGCACACAGCCAAGATAACAAAGGCGTGGCTACAGGAAAACTCTGTGAATGTCCTTGAGTGGCCCAGCCAGAGCCCAGACTTGAACCCGATTGAACATCTCTGGAGAGATCTGAAAATGGCTGTGCACCGACACTCCCCATCCAATCTGATGGAGCTTGAGAGGTCCTGCAAAGAAGAATGGGAGAAACTGCCCCAAAAATAGATGTGCCAAGCTTGTAGCATCATTCTCAAAAAGACTTGAGGCTATAATTGGTGCCAAAGGTGCTTCAACAAAGTATCGAGCAAAGGCTGTGAATACTTATGTACATGTGCTTCTTTTTGTTTCTTGTTTTTAATAAATTTGCAAAGATTTCAAACAAACTTCTTTCAAGTTGTCATTATGGGGTATTGTTTGTGGAATTCTAAGGAAAATAATGAATTTAACCCATTTTGGAATAAGGCTGTAACATAACAAAATGTGGAAAAAGTGAAGCACTGTGAATACTTTCCGGATGCACTGTACATGAATGAGCAGGTGTACAGGTGGCCGGTGAGTGTATTTAACTATGTGGGTAACAGTTCTGTGCTCTGTGGTATCTATGTTTATTACATTTTCAGTCATGATACTATTATAGTTTGCTGCAATGATTTATTATTTCTATTTTTATTGTATATTTAACAATGGTACCTGCACAGTTTTACAATAGTATCTGATGGTATCTGACTGATGTATGGTTTCACTAATATGACAGATATACTGTACCATGGCATATGATATATGGTATATAGTGCCCAAACAGGATCTTTAATTTCACATGAATTAACGACTACAATAATATAAATAATGTAACAATTTATTCTTACGTTTTTCATGTCAAGCAAATTTTTCAGAACAAACCAAAGAAATTCTACCCATTTTATTGTCTGTCCTCAATTTAGGGTCTGAGGAGTCGTCCAGAAATGGCGTACCCACAGACGAAAGCATCTTCGAGGACAATCGATCGTTCCCGCCCCCTCCCCCACCCACTGAAATCAGCCTCCTGGAGCTCCCACCCAAAACTCCACCCAGTGCTGAGGCCTTCCAAATAAACGAGCTAGACATTTGGCCTAGTGTCCAGGCTGCCGTAGATGTTGAGCAACAATCAAACAGAGCTTTTTCCAGCAGCAATACCCCAAGTCCCCAATCAGCAGTGAGTATGAAGGAGATTCCAACCCCTCTTGGAGAAGCTGCACTTCCTCCATCACCATCTCCAGCTAGAGAGGGACCCCCTGTTCCCATCAAGCCCAAACCCAGACTGTGAGTAACACATCATTCTCGTGCATGCCATCAGCATGTTAAACTGAGTGGCTAATTTACACAAAAGCATTGCAGAAATGTGTGTGGCATCAATCCTAAAAGACAGCAGGGATCAGGGATAATCTGTCCATAGAGTACAAGAATGGGAGTTACAGTACCAGTACAAAGCAGCTGTAGGGTGCTGATGGGGAATGTGTACCACTCATGTATGTTTATATGCTGCTGAAATATGACTTGGGTTAAAATGGTCTCCCATGTTGTGGGTTAACTCAGGGTGAAGTGCCTGAAGGCTTAAGGGCATAAAGGCATCACCTTTTATCTTGTTTTTGTAGTTATATTTCTACATCAAACCACTTTTAGTGCCAGTAGTAATCTTAATTGAATTTAATTATGTTTAAATCTAAATTGAATTCAAATGATTTGATGGTAAGTGATTCAAGTCAGAGTCCCCAATCAACTTTGACATGCTGCTGTAGTTGAAAGTAGGTGTTTGAAGTCTATTTCTATTTCTTATCCCATTTTATTTATTTATACATAGATTCAGTACATCTATGTACAAACAGAAGTACAAATATTTCATATTAAATATCATTTATAATCATTTATCATAATTTACTCAATTGAACCCTTTCATGCATAGTA